>NC_067402.1:299727858-299827858 GCF_016432865.1 Antechinus flavipes | reverse complement strand
CCGAAGTCCCGTGAACTCACCCATAGTGTTCTTAACCTGACCCAACATGACTACGCAGAGAAAACTCAGTACAAGCAGAAAGATTGTTTATTAAAACCTCCAGAGGATGAGCGAGCCCTTCTATCACAGGTGGGGGTGGGAGGGAACAGAAAGCTCGTGGGCGGAGGGCTGAAGAAGTAGGAAAGAGACACAGCTCTTACACAAGAGACGAACCGGGTGACGGGGCTGGAGGCTGCCGGGCCGAGGCGGAGGGCTGTAGCTTGGAGATTTCCTAAACACGGGCACTCGGAGAACAGTCTGCCAGAGCAATTCCAACAGAAGCGAGGATTTCTTTCTTTCTTTTTTTTTTTTTAATATTTTTAAAAATTTTATAATAACTTTATATTGACAGAATTCATGCCAGGTTAATTTTTTTTTTTTTTTACAACATTATCCCTTGCACTCGCTTCGGTTCCGATTTTTCCCCTCCCTCCCTCCACCCCCTCCCCTAGATGGCAAGCAGTCCTATATATGTTAAATATGTTGCAGTATATCCTAGATACAATATGCGTGTGCAGAACCGAGCAGTTCTCTTGTTGCACAGGGAGAATTGGATTCAGAAGGTAAAAAAACAACTCGGAAAGAAAAACAAAAATGCAGATAGTTCACATTCGTTTCCCACTGTTCCTTCTTTGGGTGTAGCTTCTTCTGTCCATCATTTATCAATTGAAATTGAGTCTTTGTCAAAGAGATCCACTTCCATCAGAATACATCCTCATACAATATCGTTGTTGAGGTATATAATGATCTCCTGGTTCTGCTCGTTTCACTTAGCATCAGTTCCTGTAAGTCTCGCCTGTCCTCTCTGACATCATCCTGCTGCTCATTTCTTACAGAACAATAATATTCCATAACATTCATATATCACAATTTACCCAGCCATTCTCCAATGGATCGGCATCCATTCATTTTCCAGTTTCTAGCCACTACAAACGGGGCTGCCACAAACATTTTGACACATACAGGTCCCTTTCCCTTCTTTAGTATCTCTTTGGTATAAGCCCAGTAGAAACACTGCTGGATCAAAGGGGATGCACAATTTGATAATTTTTTGGGCATAATTCCAGATTGCTCTCCAGAATGGTTGGATTTGTTCACAGTTCCACCAACAATGCATCAGTGTCCCAGTTTTCCCGCATCCCCTCCAACATTCATCATTATTTTTCCCTGTCATTCTAGCCAATCTGACAGGTGTGTAGTGGTATCTCAGAGTTGTCTTCATTTGCATTTCTCTGATCAATAGTGATTTGGAACACTCTTTCCTGTGAGTGGTAATAGTTTCAATTTCATCCACTGAAAATTGTCTGTTCATATCCTTTGACCATTTATCAATTGGAGAATGGCTTGATTTCTTATACATTTGAGTCAGTTTTCTCTATATTTTGGAATTGAGGCCTTTATCGGAACCTTTAACTGTGACAATGTTTTCCCAGTTTGTTGCTTCCCTTCTAATCTTGTTTGCATTCGTTTTGTTTGTACAAAGGCTTTTTAATTTGATATGATCAAAATCAGAAGCGAGGATTTCAAAGCTCAAGCATTAAATGGTGATCCCACATATAAAGTTCCCAGACATCCATAACAGCAATCACAGCACAATTTAACAGTTTCCATCCCAAATCTTAAACGCACGCCTGATCCCTCTATTCCACACAAACTGAAGCAGGGAAATCTGAGAGGAATAGAAAACCTTACCTTTGTGATTCCGCTCCCATGGTTTCTTTCCCTCACTCTGGGACCTCAGGAAAGTTGGAGTCATCTCACATGTAACTTTTTGGAGAAATTGTAGTGATGGTTCCGGGAGAAACAAGGTACAATCTCGTCCATGGATTCAATCTCCTAACTGCGAGTGAATAATTTCAGAGATTAACTGAGAAGAAAACCACACTTTGATTGGAAATGACTTAGAGTGTCCCTCACTAAGAAGTGACTTGCTGTTGGAATACACGGGAGCCGCCCGACTGTGGCCGCTGAAGATCCAGCCCGGAATGGATCTCCTCTCCTGAGGGGATGGAACAAGGAGACGGAGACAGTGGCTGTTCTCTGGCATCTCTGACCGAGAGGCCGTTGCATTGTCTCCCCTCCCTCCTCTTCCCTCTGCCTCCCCCTTCTCTCATTCCCACTCCCCGACACCTGTGTCAGCAAAGGCGGCCCTGCAACTCCTTCGGATGCTGTGATCCACAGCTGTGGAGGCTCTCGGGGAACTGACCTGTCCCTTAACAATTCCCCGTTTCCTTTTTTGTTTGTTTATTTGTATTGTTTTTTGTTTGTTGGGTTTTTGCTGTTATTTCTCTCCCCCCTTCTCTCCCTTCCCCCACCCCCCAAGCACAGTCCGCACACTGAGGAATGCAAGCGGCATTGTCGCTTCTGGATGGTTGTAGCAGGTGTTGATCTTGTCAAACACCATGGAGGCAAATTCTCAAACAGAGAAGAGGACTGTGGTCAGGATAAGCACTGAAGTGTCTCATCGGTCTCCCGGCTCGGCCCTTTGATGTGTTGGCCCATTTTGTTACCCAAATAAAAAAAAGCTTACCGGGACTCTCCTTCCTTAATTCTGGAAGGATCCTCCTCACGGACAGCTCTGGTTCTCCTTGTCATTCTCGCCCCACGTTCAGGTGCCATACGTTGGACTACACGGAAGAGCTGCTGCGACACACGGGAGCCTCCTGACCCGGGTTGCTGGAGGGCCAACCCGGAATGGATCTCCTCTTGGGAGAGGATGACTCGGGGAGACTGACGGGCAGTTGCCGTTCTCTGACATCTCTGAGAGGCCAGTGCCTTGTCTGGCCTCTCTCCTGCTCCCTCTGCCTCCAGCTTATCTCATGCCCAATCTGCAGCACCTGTGTCAGCAAAGGCTCTCCGAGACTCCTTCGGACGCTATGATCCACAGCTGTGGAGGCTCTGGGAGAACTGACCCGTCCTTTAACAACAAAGTCCAAAAGAAAATTGACCCCCTACCTTTCCCCCAGAACCTGGACATAGTCTTCCGGTACATAATCACTGTTCATATTGACACAATCAGGCAGATGGCTAGGATTCTATCTCGAGTACTTTGAATATGATTGTGAATTTTTAAAAATTGAAATAGCCTGACACAAAACAAGAAATGTTCCATGAAAATAATGCTTCCCCAAGCATGAAGAGGGGTGAGCCGAAGCAGGGAAGACTGACAGGTATAAGAAATTTTACTAGGTGCTTCACCTCCAATAGGCTGTTTTTATTTCCATCACACGGAGGCCTCGCTACAGTCACAGTCATCTCATTTCAAAACGGATGGGGAAATATGAATCATGGTTCCAGGGAAATCTCGCTACTTCCATCTCCTAACTAGAAGTAAATAATGTCAGAGACTGACTGACTACAAAAGACACTTACATGAAACTAAGTTGTCACTCACTGGAAGTGACTTTCCATTCCGAGGATTTCTCTTTCTTTAAGTAGAAATTGGACTCCAGTATTCGAGCCTTTTGGGAAAGGATACATGGCCAATGAGAACTATCATACTGCTATTGCAGTCCAGTTCAAATTCTTTTCAAAGCATGGGAAGCCAGGGGAACGGAAGCTCTTTTTGCCACCTAGTCAACGTTCAAAAAGCAAAATAAATAACATGTGGATGTATGAGAATCTTTGTTCAAGGGGGAAAAGGAAAGGTGAATTTTTAGAAAGTTTCACACCTGGTGAAGAAAGAATCTAAAGATGGCAAAATAGAAGGGACTTTACATTTCATTTTTCTGAAATGATGGAGGTCACCCATGTTGTGTTTTCATTTCCCCCCTCTTTCTGAGGGCTCACTTAATGACTTTCCTGATCACTTACCCCTCTGTCTATCAATCCACAAGAATTACAAATGGAATGAAAGAAACATTCGGGACACTACAGTCTGTGAATTTATAAAATAAAATGGCACAGACTGGACAAAAGTATGATTTACTAAAAACATACTTGGCAGGATATATATATGAGGGATTGCAAGAGACAACACAATTAAGAAGATGAATCGGGGATCACTGTAATACAATTATATAAGCAGTGTGGCTTAGGACTATGAAAGGAGGTCCCCACAAAGATGGTGTTTATTAAGTTTCTGAGGGGAAATATCAAGAGTCTTCTTTAAAGTGCTTCCTTTGGGCAACAAATAGAGCATCTGGATCCTACTCTGCCTTCCTTTTTATCTGCAGAAGGGAAGTGATGCTCGGCTTCTGAATCTCTGATTCTAAGAATCAGATGGAGGAAGGCACTCACCAGTGAAAACTGGGCTCTGCCATTCTGAGGATAAACGTAAGAGAAGGTAGACAGAAATTAGTTCTAGATTTAAATTCTCTCTTCCTCCAGAGTCTTGATTATCCTGTCACCAGGAATATTGACTTCATGGGGTCTCAGAAGTCTCACTGAAGATTCTTCACAGGCATAAATCATCATCATCTATCTTGATTGATTCATGATGATACCCAATGAAATTACTCATTAATAATGAGTATGTCCAAAAATAAGGGAAAAAATTACAGCTTAGACTAACTGAAGTGGGAAAGCTTTGCAGATTCTGAGAGAGATATAGATTAAGAATTCAACAAGATCATTAAAGGATTGGAGATGAGGGGAAAAGGGACACCCAGGTGAAAGATTTTTTTCCCTTTATGCTGAGATCACCTAGCTAGGAAGTATAAAGTGTCTGAGGCCAAATTTGAACTCGGGTGCTCTTGACTGCAGGGCCGGTGATGTATCCACTGCACCTCCTCGCTGCTCCTGAAGGCTTATTTTCAAGAATTATCTTGGGCTGGCCTAGCTTTTCAAAGTTTTCCTGAGCTGCTTCTCCTGAGAATCTTCCCTCCCATTCATGTCACTCCTATCTTACTACTTCAGTCATTGGTTATGACTCCCTCAATAAGGCTGATACCATGAAACAGACTGTTATCTTTTTCCCATGCAAATAACTGTTCAGATTTCTCCATTTTCAAAGGCACCGATTCCATGCGCTGATACAAAAAGAGTCACCAAGAAAATGAAAGCTTGCATTGTAGGAACTGAAGAGAGAAGCAGAAATCCACTCCAACTTTAAGAATTTTTTTTTCTTGAGCTAACTAGATAAAACAGGAGATAGAGCACTGGCCTTGACATCAGGAGAAACTGAGTTCCAATCTGGCCTCAGACACTCAACGCTCTGTAACCCTGTGACCCCGAGCCAGTCACTTCACCCCAATTGCCTCACCAAAAAATAATAATAACTTAACAAGGAGCATTTCCTTTTTCTGGAAACACCTTCAATTCAAAGATTCTTGAAGTTGGAAATGCAAGTATTCTAACATTTTAGCTCTGACTTCCCGCTCTGAAACAAAAACTTCGTGATCCCGAGGGAGACAACTCACTGAAGTGTCCTGGAAAAAGTGGGCGGTGGTGATTGTCTGTGGTACCTCCTGATAAAAACAGTGGCAGGGTGGGAGAGTATTGCCTGGAGGGAGAACGACTGGGTTCAATTTCTACTCTGAATGTTATGATCCCTGTAATTATGAGTGATTCATTGATTCTCCATGGACTCTATCTTGTCATCTAACTTAACCCTCAGGATTTTTCTCCTCCAACCATTGGGCAGCTCCACAGTGAGACTGAGAGCTGAGAGCTCAGTCTTTGACCTTAGGGCTGTAGTTTCTGGGTACATTCAGAGACAGAAGAGGAGAACTTTAGTAAGAGTCAGCCAGTGGGTGACCCAGATTGTTGGACCCTTTCCTTCTGGGGATTGCCATGTACGCCGTGTCTGCTGGTGGGGTGCATCCAGGAGGTAGAGAGGGGCTCGGCCTCTGAGGCGGGAGGTTGGGTCTTACAGGTGTTGGATCTTTTCTCGGGATGCGGCACTCACTCCAGGTGTCTCCCTTTTGTGGATCCACCTACTCAGTGCCGAATGGGCTAGGCACAGGGGAATCCCAGAGGAGAGTCAATATAAGCAGCTTTGAGGCCATAGGCAGAGAAGGCTGCGTAGAGATGTGGAGGGATTCAGAGAAGCATACACCTGCTCTGGCTTCCTGCTAACCCCTGCTGAGAACACCAATAAAAAAAAGCTATTTGGCACCTAAACGTGGGTGTCGTCTCTGTGTCTATCGGGGAAGACCGGTACGTATCCTCCCGTTGTTAAGGTTTTCTGTAATTTTTTGCAAATTAACAAACATATAGCTATGTATCAGAATTTGTAGGATCCAAGACAAAACAATGAAATGGGAAAATATATTTTGAGGCATGGATTTGGAGTTGTGACCATATGGAACAGGAAAAAGGACTGATGGTGATTATCTGAAAACCACTGAGAAGACAGGCGATCTGCAGATGATATGATGGTATACTTAGAGAATCCCAGAAATTCTACTAAAAAGTATTACAAATAATTCACAACTTTAGCAAAGTGACAGGATACAAAATAAATCAACACAAATCCTCACCATTCTTATGTATCGCTAACAAAATCCAAGTTAGAGATACAACGAGAAATTCCATTTAAAGTAACTGCCTATTCTAAAATATTTGGGAATCTCTCTGCCAAGGGAAAATCAGGATTTATATGAGCAAAACTATAAAATGCTTTCCACACAAATAAAGTCAGATCTAACCGATTAGAAAAATAGTAAGTGCTCTTGGATAGAGGAATATAGCCTTTGCTTTATTAAACATATCAAAATGGCAAGAGAGCCCAACAATAAATATTGATTAAAGGCCTATAATATGCCATGCAACATCTTAAGAGAAGGCAGTACAACAACAAAAATTAAATAATGGCCTAAAATTCTTGGATTCTATTAAGAGATACAACATGTACATAAATGAATATATACAAATAGATGGGCAAACCTGAATGGAGTCGCTAGAAGCTGGGGGATGAGGGAAATTTTCATGTACAAGAAAGCACTTGTGCAGAGTTTTGAGGGAAATTTTTATGTACAAGAAAGCACTTGTGCAGAGTTTTGAAGGAAACAACTCTAAGAAGCAATGTTAGAGTAGGGATGCATTTAAGAAATAGAAGACATAAACGTTTGGAAATGCCTTCGTTTCAGTTCAGTGTCATAATCAACTCAAATGCAGCCAGCTGTTAAAGTCCAAATCCTTTACTGCCTCTTCCAAAATCTCATCTCCTTCACTTGGGACTTGGCTAGTTTTCTGGAGGCCTTCTCTCTCCTCGGTTCCAAGAGCTCTTGCCTCTAGTCCTTGCCTCTGCTGCCTCCGAATCTCCCTAACCAGCACGAAGATGGAAGTTGGAATGAATCTGACTGCCTCCAAGAGTGGGCTTGTGGGCTTCTGTGTCTGGCCCTGAGAGCTTTTTGTTTATATGCTGTGCACTGAGTATACTCCAATCTTTACATCATTAGGAAACCATCACTAGTTGTAGGATTAAATCGATGTTAAATTAGATTTAACCATTGTCTCCTCAATTCCACTTAGTGCCTTGTTTCAAGTTTTGGTCCATAACATCTCCTTGCAGGATCAGATCACTCATACTGAACCATGCTAAATTAGATCATTATTGTCTCTATCGATTCCACTGCCTTAGCACCTTGTAAGAATTCTAACCAAACTGCCATAAGATCCTGAATCATGTACATAGAGGTTCACTATATCTAAATATTGGGACGAAAACAGTTACAATCTACAACAGCCCTTTCTGTTGTCATCAAGAGTTTTTAAAAACATATAGAGGTCTCCACTCAATGTTATCTTACAGATACTGATTGAGGAAGTTCCATCAACAACAATTTTCTCTAGTATCCTCAGCTTTCATTGCTATACACTTCCATTCAAAGTCATTTTAAAAATGCTTCTTAAAACGTAGTAGTTTAGGAAGAAACACAATACCATGGCATTTTTCTGAAGATACAAAAGACATCAAACTTCTATCATTTATTTGAAATAAGTATTACTTTAAAGTATTAAATTAATAAATAATATGACTGTTAATTTTCTGTGCCTTGGAAGCAAATAGATCAGAGTACTAAACATGAAGAAATTAAACAGAAGCTCGGACTTCAGTCCTAGCGTTGTTATTTACTAATCGCCTTCCCCAGGGAAATCAATTAACCTCTAGGAGTGTATTTCCTAATCTATATATGAGAAATCGTATTCTCACTACCTACTGGATTGTAGAGAGAATTAAACGAGAAAACACTTAAAAGGCACTTTGCAACTCTCAAGTGCAACATAAATGTGAATAATTATTATTTCCATTTTACTGTTAATTTGTATGAATAACCTTCTTTAATTTGTTGCTCATCTGGAGTATAGAAAAGTAAAACAAAGCTGATGAGTCACTCTAGAAAAGGTAAAATAAAGTAGAACGCCTTAATATTCTTTTGGTCTAGTACAGGATGCTTAGCACATAGCCTAGTGGGGACATAATAGCTATCTAGATATATGGATACAGATACAGATATCTGAAAGGCCTTCATATGGGAAAATATTATATTTATTCCATTTTCCTCTAGAGAACCAAACTGAGGAACCAAGAATAACAAGTAAAGAAAAGCAGGTTTTAATCCATTTGAAGATTTTGTTAAGTCCTTTTCCCCTCCTATCTGAATGAACCCATTTGAAGTTATCTTGGCAGAGAAACTGAAATAGTTCACCATTTCCTTCTCCAGATGATTTTACAGGGGAGGAAACTAAGGCAAACAGGGTTAAGTGATCTGCCCAGAATCACACATTTAGTAAGTGTCTGAGGCCAGATTTGAATTCACAGATATGAGTTTGACTCCAGGCCCAGCACCCAGGCCAAATTAGGTGCTCTTTCCAACAATAAGAACTACCCCAGAACAGCCTACCTAAGAGGTTTATTTTTATTTTTTTTTTTATTTTTTTTTTTATAATAAATTTTATTTTATTTAATAATAACTTCGCATTGACAGAATCCATGCCAGGATAATTTCTACACGACATTATCCCTTGCAATCACTTATGTTTCGTTTTTTCCCCTCCCTCCCTCCTCCCCCCCCCCCCAGGATGGCAAGCAGTCCTATATATACTAAACATGTTGCAGTATATCCTAGATACAATACATATTTGCAGAACCAAACAGTTCTCTTGTTGCACAGGGAGAATTGGATTCAGAATCTCTCTCTCTCTCTCTCTCTCTCTCTCTCTCTCTCTCTCTCTCTCATCTGATTTCTTTTATGCAGCATGATAAATGTGGAAGGAGTTTAGAAGGATTTGACATGTTTTCATTGGATTACTTCCTCTCTAGGAAAGGGAAGTAGGGAAAAGGGAGGACAAAAAATTTGGGAAGAGAGAGACAAAGAGAGACAGAGAGAGAGAGAGAAAGAAAGAGAGACACACAGACAGAGAGACACAGAGAGAGAGACAGACAGAGAGAAAGAAATTATAAAGTAAGCCAGAAAGAGCTAGAGAGTAAAAAAGAGATTGAGAAAGAGTGGGGGGAAAAAAAGTCAGAAAGAGACAGACAGAAAGAAATAAAGCAATCCAGAGAGTGAAAAGGAGATTGAGAAAAAGCAAAAAACAAACAAACAACAGTAACAAAAACAAACAAACAAAAGCAGAGAGAGTCAGAGGGGAGGCATGGAGGGAAGAAGAGAAGATGAGGGAGAGAGAGAAAGAGAGAGAAATTGTAATTAATTTTTCCATGTATGAAGTAATTAAATGTATATTTTCCCAATTTAACTTAGCTGTTGTTGCATGTTATGGAAACTGCCATTAAAACTTTATTGTTTTTTTTTTCTTTATTTGCCTTAATTAGATTTTACCATTGAAATAGACATCTAACTCTTTTAGATCACAAGTTTAGTAGAGATCAAGTATCTAGTTCTGTACTTCTTAATATTTCAATCAGTAACTCCTACGGCATGATAGAGTTGCTCAGAAATAATCTATAGTTCATATATCTTGTGCAGTATATTTGCTGAGTTACTACCGATGTCTCATTTCTTAATTGCTCCTCTGCAAATTCTTGGTTTTGGTAGCCTTTGTGTAATACCTCTAATGAGACTCAAGAATCTCTCTTCTCTGTCCCTCTAAAATGTACTTTCTTGTTCACAAGGTTTATAGTCCAGGACCAAGCTGAACAACTCTACAGGCCTCCAGTAATTCTCTAGGAATCTTGTATATTTATTTCAGTATTGTCTCTTATCTTTGCTTGAAAACTTGTTGAGCTCAGGAATTCTTTTTGCTTTTCTTCTTAGCACTTCAAGTCCCCGACCCATTTTAATTGATTGATGTTGTCGGACTCCATTTTTCCTCTCCCACACACACAGCTTGTCCAACACTTGACTTCTCTCCTCTGGAATGACCATCTCTGGGTTATTTGTCAAATCTTCAAACAGGAATTTATGACCAAAGAAGAACTAGAGAAAATTCTGAAAGCTAAAATGGACACCTTTGATTAGAGTCAACTCAAAAGTTGTTGTACAAACAAACCTAACAGAAACAAGATTAAAAGGGAAATACAAGGCTGAGAAAAAAATCTGTACTGCCAGCATTTCTGTTAAAGATCTCCTTTCAAAAATACATAAAAACTGTTGTCAAATTTATAAGAATACAAATCGTTGCACAATTAATAATTTGACCCAAAAGAATGACAACGAGACAACAAACCGGGATTTGGGGGATACGGCCAAAGCTGTAAGAAGGGGAAATGTTATATTTTTAGAGGCTTCCTTGAATAAAATAGAGAAAGAGAAGTTCAATAAATTAAGCTTGCAACTTAAAAAGCTAGAAAAAGAGCATATTGAAAATGCCCAATAACATGCTAAACTTGACATTTTAAAATTAAAAGGAGAAATTTATCAAACTGAAAGTAAAAAAAAAAGACTATTGAATTAATAAATAAGACTAACAGTTGGTATTATGAAAAAACCAACAAAATAGATAAACCTTTGGTAAATCTGATTAGAAATATTACTCTCTGCATTAATTTCCCTCCAAAGGTTGTCATGTCAGGAGGCTAAGTAATATATATAAACATTCAATATATGTTAGATATTGTTATTTATTCAAATATTCTATAGTTAAATTACAAGATAGTCTTCAAAGTTGTAAAACTACAAATCCCCTCCAAATAAAATCCAATTAACTGCAAATATCAAATAGTGAGAATTCAAAACTATTTTTATGAAAACAGTGACATCAACAGCAATTTATTCTCAACGGCTTCACTCTGATATCCTAAAGTATAATGATCACTGAATCTTAAAATCAATTCTAAAAAATTCCATCATTAAAGTAATACATAAAAATACATTTTGTTCATTGCATATTAAAAGCAGAAAACTATTTTAATGTATTGTGGAAAGATTTTCAGAAACAAGAGATGAAATAAAAAAGTTTCAAGTTAAGACCAATAATTATCACTTTCTGCTGGTTCTGCTGTTTCTCTGACCAATCCTGCCCAGTTTCCTTTGCTGGATCTTCATCTAGACTATGTTTCTGTTAGCTATTCACCCATTTTTTCCCCAGGCTCTGTCCTATGTCCCATTTATCTCTAGGTAGATGATTTTCACTTTTATTACTATGTAGCTCTATTCTTTCCTACTACCTCCATTATCTTATCTCATCTCTACAAGTACATATTGACCAGCTGGATAGTACAGTAAATAAAACATTGGGTTGCAGACCCTTACCTGGAGGGTTCATTAGACACAGGTTCTCTCTAGAAACTCAAGTTTCACTCTGTATCCAGGGCATAATCAACAACATGTCCAGGCCCTGGGTGTGCTTGGAGGAAAGGGCTCAAGCATTCTAGGGGAGGACAGAGCAGGGCTTTGGGGACCAAAAAGACCCTCTCAAACTGGGCTGTCTGGAAACAGAAAGTCTGAACTGGGATCACTCTACTTTTCTGCCTCTTTTGCTTTCCCTGCTGTGGAAACTGCTCTGCCTGGGCGTTTTGGTCTGTCCCCCTTTTTTTTGAGCTCCTCGGGTCCCTCCCCATTTTTTCCTGTGAGTTCCTCAGGTCTCTCTCTTTTCTTCTTGGGAGCTCAGATCTCTCCCCATTTGCTCCTGGGGGTTCGGGTCCATCCCTTTCCCACTTGGGAGCTCAGCTCTCTTCCCCTCTTCCCCTGGGAGCTCAGATTTCTCCCCCTTTCTCCCAGCGAGTCAGGGCTCTCCTCTTTTTTTCCCTTGCACCTGAGCTCTCTCGGCATTCCTGCACCCAAGCCTGTGCTTGCATCTCCCAGGTAGTCTGAGCCAGCATGCTCCATATTTCCCGACTTCCACTGGCTGCCCTTGCCTTTGGGTCTCCTCTTTTGACCTTGGGGTATATACCTTCAGGTCTACCAGGAGCACGCCTTTCTACCAAGGCTTCCTGTAGGATTTTTGAGGTCTAGATTTGGGGTACCTAAATGAAATTAGGGTTTAGTTGAGGTCTACTGGCAGGTTTGGGTACATGGAGTCAAACAGAGCTCCCCTGCAACCCCCTTGGATTCGGTGCAAGGATAAGGAGGTAAAGGAGGTCTAGTAGCAGCCGAAGTTCCCAATAAACGCATTTAGTGGCCCGAAAGCTAGATTGATAAAAGAGGTTTATTATAGGCGAAGGTAGAGATAAGGAGGGCACCGGACAGAAGGTCCAGTGGCCAGAGAGTCCTCACATGGCTAGCATGTTTGGGATCTCTGCAAAGAGGGGGTTTCTAGCATATCCCTTTTATAATAGGAGATTTAGCTAGAGGGGCTTTTGGGTGTAGTCCCAAAGTTGGCTCAGATCCGGGTGGGCCTGGGACAGGCCCCGAACTTCTGCTGGAAACAAAGGGACCAGGATTTGTGAGTTAAAGAGTAATTACATTAATTAGGAGGGGGTGAGAATCTAGAAAGGAATCTTTCCCACATCAAGATCACTTCCCCTTTTTTCCCCTGGGAGCCCACATCTCATCCCCTTTTTCTCCAAGAGCTCAGATCTCTCTCCTTTTTCCCCAGGAGCTCAGATCTCTCCCCCCTCCTCTTGGTTTCCTCTGCCATGTTCTCCTGAAGCTCCTAGAAAACTCTTCAAACAGAGTTTGTCCTGCTAAGGTGGGGAGCTGAGCCTGGAAGCTTCCCCAGCCCTTCTCCTGGTCATCAGAGCAGAAAGTATCCCCTGGGCTGCTCCTGTCCTCGTGCCTCGGGTCTCCTTGAAACCCTCCCCTTGACCATTCCTTGACTCCTGCCAATAAGCACCGAGAAAGGCCTTGGGTCCAAGCCCGGCAGTTCTAGTACACGGAGCTCTGGGCCATCCCGCTGCTCCGGGGCTTCTAAGACTTGCCCTGGCACAGGGAACTCTCTCTCCTGTCTAAAAGAGGCTGCTGGGATTCTCGCCCCCACCTCTGTCATTCCTGGGCACCAAAGTACTGGACCAACTGTTCCTTTTGCTGGTTTAACTTAAGCTCCCCTGTGCAGAGTGCCAGGAACTGGCAGAGACCGTGAGAACAACTGGGAGAGAAAGAAGGATTAAGAGTCACATTAGTGCGTCATGGCACTCCAGGTTCTTGGATAGCATGATTGCTCTAGGCTGCAGCAGGCCTTGGGTTGGCCTGGAAGAGTATAATGGATAGAACTGACTTCAGTCACTTCACTGGGGAGTAAACTGCATTTCTCCCTTCATCTGCCTACGTCCTGGGAATTGTTCCTTCCTTTGACCAGATCACTGAGGCTCAGATGTCCCCATGCCCTTGCTTGTAGAGCTTTCTGGTCCAGGACCCTCCTTGCCAGAGACAACATTTTCTAGCCCTTCTTTCTCTCCACCCCCTTCTCCTCTTTCCAGTCTCTGCTTAAGTTCATCCAGACATAACAGAACTCCTCCCCGCTTTACTCTTCTTTGATTCCCTCTGTGAGCCCGAATAGGAATCCGAGAGAACGCGTGTCCTCTCGCTATGGTTGTATATAACTAGCTCTACCTTTCGAGTCCCTGAGGCTAGTTCATTCTGGATTATATTTTGTATTTCTCCTCATGGGTCTCAACTTAGAAAGTTTTCTACATTTGTGGGCTTTTCCTTAGGAATGGTGGGAAGGACTTTCATTAAAGGTACTTTTCCCCTGAAAGCATTCCATTTGTTTTTGCTTCATAGTTTGCTCTTGGCCATAAGGTCAGGTCCTTTGTCTTTTGTCATATCCCGTTCCAAATTCTCTGCTCCTTAATGAAAGTTGCTGCCAAATTGTGTCTGGTTCTAATGGCGGCTTCTTGGTACTTGAATTGGACTGGACTTTCTTTCTGGAGGCCTGCAGGCTTTTTCTCATCGACTTGGCAGCTCTACATTTTGGTGACGTTTTCCTGGGAATTTTCCTTCTGTTTCCTTCTGTTTCTGTCTATGTCTCTCTCTTTTCTCTCTCTCTCTCTCTCTGGGTCTCTATTTCTCTGTCTCTCTTTCTGTCTCTTTGTCTCTCTGTTCCTCTCTGCTTCTCTGGATCTCCATTTATTTCTCTCTCTCTGTCGCTCTCTCTCTGCAAACTCTGCAGTTTGTCAGATCTTTCTTAAACCAAAACATTCAGAAAGAAAGAATACAACACATGAGCATTTATTAAGTGTGTTCTGTGTGCCAGTCACTGTGCGACTTGCTGGACCTCCAAGCAGAGGCAAAAGGAAGGAGAGTCCCCGTCTTCACTGAGCTTGCATTCTAATGAAAGAAAACTGTATATGAAAGGAAATTGAAAAGCAGAGAGGGGGCAAATCGGAGAGGAAAGAACCTGGCTCTATGGGGCATGACTTTGAAGTCTAGGAGAATTCAGGAATGAAGCCAGGGGGAGTATAAAGTGAGGCGGAGCTTTGATTCTCTACACAATGAAGACTCCAAGAGGAACTAAGGAATGGGAGCACATCTCGCAGAGAGAGATTCTGAAAACATGGAGCAAGAGGATTGGAGCCATTCCATGCAGTCCCCAGAGGCCCAGGCACTGAAGAAAATCCCAGCCCAAGGACGCAGTAGAGAGGGCTTGGATTTGAAGGACAGCAGAGATCAGAAATAGAGCCCGAAGGAAAAAGAACTCAAGGTGGAGCACAATGGGACCCTCGTGACCCTCTCTTTCCTTGGCCCAAGAGTACAGTTACTGCCCTTCCCTGCCACACTGTATGTGGATTCGCAATACCATCCCTTCCATTATTCAGAAGACTCCTCCTCTATAGTCCTTACTTTAATTTTCAGTCCCACCCGTGCTGGCTCTATCCCTGCTGCCTGTTGCAGCCGTCTTAAGAGATCAAATAGAAATACTCACCGCCCCCCCAACCTAGAAACAAACAAACAAAAATCCTCTACATGAGACCTTATCATCCTTCCTATTATAGTCTTCAATCTCACTGCCTCTTCTTAACTGAACTTATAAAAGGCATCCACCTCTTTTCCTCCCAGTTGATTCTAAAATTCTCTGCAAGTGGCTTTAGATCTCATCATTTGCTGGCTGGCCTCTTGAAACTTACTAATGATCTCTTTTTAAAATAATATTTTATGTTATTCCTCAATTACATGTGAACATCATTTTTGACATTTGCTTTTTAAAAAAAAGATGTTGAGTTCCAAACTTTCATTCTCTAACTTCCCTTCTCCTTGAGACAGTAAGCAATCAGATACAGATTCCACATGTAATATCAAGTAAAACATTTCATTTTTAGTCATTTTTTACAATAAAACTTGGAAAGAAAGAAACAGGAAGGAAAGAGGGAGGGAAGAAAAAAGCAAGAAAAGAAAGGAAGAAAGAGAAAAGAAAAAACAAAGTAAAAAGGAGGAAGGAAGGAAGGGAGGGAAGAAAGTAGGAAGGAAAAAAGGAAAGGGAGGAAAAAAAGGAAAGAAAGAAAAAAGAAGTAAAAAGATCAGTGTTTTCTTAGGTCAAATGCTATGTAAGAAAACATTTTGGTTTGGAGAGCAATCTGGTAAATGCAGTCAAATTGACCCAAAAAAATTTCCATCCAATAATTCCCACTGCTTTCTTGAATCAGATGAGATAAACCCTTGGCACAGTGGCTGGAAATCATAAGTAATTAATAAATTCGGGTTCCTTCTCTCCATTCTTCTACTTCTTTTTTTTTTTTTTTACTATAAAATAACCTTTTATTGACAGAACCCATGCCAGGGTAATTTTTTACAGCATTATCCCTTGCATTCACTTCTGTTCCGATTTTTCCCCTCCCTCCCTCCACCCCTCCCCTAGATGGCAAGCAGTCCTTTACATGTTGAGTAGGTTACAGTATATCCTAGATACAATATATGTGTGCAGAACAGAACAGTTCTCCTGTTGCACAGGGAGAATTGGATTCAGAAGGTAAAAATAACTTGGGGAAGAAAAACAAAAATGCAAGCAGCTTATATTCATTTCCCAGTGTTCTTTCTTTGGGTGTAGCTGCTTCTGTCCATCCTTGATCGATTGAAACCGAATTAGCTCTCTTTGCCGAAGAGATCCACTTCCATCAGAATACATCCTCAAACAGTATCGTTGTTGAAGTATATGATGATCTCCTGGTTCTGCTCATTTCACTCAGCATCAGTTCCTGTAAGTCTCGCCAGTCATCTCTGTATTCATCCCGCTGGTCATTCCTTACAGAACAATAATATTCCATAACATTCATATACCACAATTTACTCAACCATTCTCCAATGGATGGACATCCTTTCATTTTCCAGCTTCTGGCCACTACAAACAGGGCTGCCACAAACATTTTGGCACATACAGGTCCCTTTCACTTCTTTAGCATCTCTTTGGGGTATAAGCCCAGTAGAAACACTGCTAGGTCAAAGGGGATGCACAGTTTGATAGCTTTTTGAGCATAGTTCCAAATTGCTCTCCAGAATGGCTGGATGTGTTCACAATTCCACCAACAATGTATCAGTGTCCCTCATACTTCTAGTTCTGAGTTGTCTTTTGAAGCAATAATTCTTTTTCCTTCCTTTTCTTTAAAGTCAGTTTTTTTCACTGATATTTAAAGTCACCTTTACAGAATTTATTTGGAGATAAATCCCGAACTGGGTCTTTAAGATGATAAAATTCCAGTGATCTCTTTGATTTCTCCCTGTTGGCTTTCTATAGTAAGCTCTTCCAACAGAAGTCCTTTTTTTCTGTAATAAATAGGGTCCCAATAGGCCCTGTGCCATCGTGTGAAACCCTCAAACATGGCAGCCCTTCCTTTCCAGATGAGGGAAATCTCTGACCCTTCTCCAATATGGGGTGCTATGGACAGCAAAAAGAGGCGCCTTCTCTCTACAACCTTCCTGCCAAAAGCCAAGTGCCAACTCTCCCAACGGTGATATTAAAAACTCCAATATTTCTTGTCCCTTTCCTTCTAGTCTCACACTTTTCATCTTGATCCCCCAAAACTCAGTCCCTTAAGCAACAAAAGAACTGAGTTCCCCCAGGACACCAACAGATAGAAAAGTGGAGACGTCAAGAGCTGATGTCAGGCATTGATTACAACACACAGAGGAAGACCCACATGGTGGGCTGTGTAAGTGGAGGGCCAGGAGTGGTACACCAGCAATGGGGCCTTCTGCTAGGGGCTTAGTGTGGTGGTTTGATGTAAGAATTACTCTGTTGGGATCCGCTTCCTTTTTGTTCCTCCATCGTGGCTGAGCTGGGCCATGATTTTGCCACTTGCCTGATATTCAGGGATGGTGAGAAGAAGCGGAGCTTTGTGGTAACTTTTCCACTTGCCACCTAGAGGAAAGTCTCTGGGAAATAAAAAGCCTTGTTTGGGAGGACAGCATTCTGACCATGGATGCAACCACCGCCGTTTCAGCTTCATTGGAATGACCTTGACTCAGGCTTCCTGGAGTTGTTGGTTGGGGAGCAAGTCATGCATAGGGTCTTTCGTGTAAGAGAAAGCTTTTCCATTTACATGGGCACAGAGCTGCTGGTTCCTCTGTGGTCCTGTAACTATTCTCGGCCTCGGGGATTCCAGGGAAGTTCACTTGACACGGTGACATTCGTCTCTCCTCCATTTTGGTTTCCACCTTCACTGGGGTCTGGGCTTCCAGGCCTACAAGGGACAGCACAGGATGGAGAGCTGAGCCTGACCACGAGGTCTGCGTCCTTGCTGGCACAGCCCTTTGTGTGCGGGTATGTTTGCCCGTGTGTGTGTGTGCATGTGCATGTGTGTGTGCACAGGTGTCGCAACACCCCTTTGGCACCTGCCCAGAGGGGGCCTGTAGTGGCCAGGTTCAACCCCTTGACACCGGTCCAGGCCACAGGCCTGCCGACCCTGAGACCTTCAGTCTTCAAGCCTCCCTTACTACCTGGTGAGATTTTCTTATTACTTTCCCACCCTTTGTGTCTTCCCAAATATTTGTCTTCCCAGCTGTCTGTCTATTTGCCCAATCATCTGTCTGCATGTCTGTCTGTCTATCTGCTTACCTACCTATCAGTCTGCCTGCCTACTTGTCTGTCTGTCTCTGCCTTTCTGCCTGCCTGTTTGTCTATCTCCCTGTCTGCCTGACTAGTCATCTGTTGACTGCCTCTCTGTCTGTCTACCTGCTTGCCTACCCATCAGTCTGCCTCCCTGTTTGTCGGTCTCTCTATCTGTTTGCTTACTTACCTCCCTGCTTTTCTATCTCCCCACCTGCCTACCCAGCCAACTGTCTCCCGCCTTTCTGTTTGTCTGCCTATCTGTCTATCTAACTACCACCAGTCTACCTGTCTATTCGCCTGCCTCCCTGCCTGCCTGTCTACCTGGCTGTCTCTGCATTTCTGCATGCCTGTTTATCTCCCTGTCTACTGCCTGTTTTTCTGGCTGCCTGTCGGTCTATCCACCTGCTTGCCTACCCACCTGTCTGCCTGCGTGTCTATTTGCCAGCCTACCTGCCTGCCTAACCTTCTGGCTGGCTGCCTCTCTATCGATCTGCCTGCCTCCCTGTCTGTCTGTCTCTCCGTCTGTCTGCTTCCCTGCTTGCCTTAATATCTACCTGTTTGTCTTCCTATCCATTTGTTTGCATGTCTATATCTGTTGTCCTCTCCTGTGAATTGCTGGCCACAAGCACTTGGGCTCCCAGGGCAGACAATGTAGTTGGTCCCGTATCCTGGGGCTACTCGATTCTGGAGCAGGAAGGAGCCAGATCTCCCCAGTTTGGTCCCTTGCTCCAGGGCCGGCACACGGGGGATGGCGCGAGCTGACCAGCATCACCATCCCTGGCATCTCCAGAGCCCCGGCTGTAGGGCTTCGCACCTGGGCTTCCCCATCAGCCCCACCGCCTTTTGTCCCCAGGCAGAGGCTGTGATCAGCCAGTCAAGCTTAAATCAGAGGCGGCTTCTGCAGACAGGGATTCCTGACTCCAGGCCCTTCCTCCTCCCTGCTGAGCTCGGTAGGTGCCTCCTCCCTTCAGGTCCCAGATGCAAGGAGCCCAGTTCATTTAAGGAGGTAGAATAGGCACAGGAAGGTGGGGAGAGACTGGGAGCAGGGACAGACCGTCTCTCCCCTCCCTGTAGGAGGGAAAGCTGGGGGATCTTCTCCTGCTGGTGAGGGACAGAGGGGATGCAGGGAAGCAGATTATCAGGAAGCAGTTGTCATTGTATGGCAGTTTTTCCTTCTCTTGATGAGGAGCATGAGCTCCTCAGGCCTTTGAATCCTGTCTCTACCTCCATGGCCCTTCCTACAAAAACAAGGATTAGATGACCCTCCAGAATTCCCAGTTTGAAATGCTTGGGGAATCACTCCTGGAAGACCACACACACACACACAGCCATAATTATGAGGATTTGGATGCTGCCTCCATAAATTCTCCCTGGGAGAGCATGGAAAAGATGCCCCAGTGGGAGGAAGTCTCTGGGGTTAGTAGTGGGGACTTCTCTGCTTTCTTTGCCGGATCGGAGGTAACACAACCTGAGGCTATCGGGTCTCCTTAACTTTGCTCCATAGAGCATATATTTTAAACCTTCAGTAAGCATCATATGCAATGGGGAAAAACTGGAACCTTTCCCGGTAAAATCTGGAGTGAAGCAAGGTTGCCCACTATCACCATTATTATTCAATATTGTATTAGAAACACTGGCCTCTGCAATAAGAGTCGAGAAAGAGATTAAAGGAATTAGAGTAGGCAATGAGGAAACCAAACTATCACTCTTTGCAGATGATATGATGGTATACCTAGAAAACCCCAGAGATTCTACTAAAAAGCTATTAGAAATAATTCATAATTTTAGCAAAGTAGCAGGATACAAAATAAATCCCCATAAATCCTCAGCATTCTTATACACCACCAACAAAATCCAAGAGCAAGAGATACAAAGAGAAATTCCATTCAAAATAACTGTTGATAGCATAAAATATTTGGGAATCTACCTACCAAAGGAAAGTCAGGAATTATATGAGCAAAATTACAAAAAAGTTTTCACACAAATAAAGTCAGACTTAAATAATTGGAAAAATATTAAGTGCTCTTGGATAGGCCGAGCAAATATAATAAAGATGACAATACTCCCTAAACTAATCTATTTATTTAGTGCTATACCAATCAGACTTCCAAGAAAATATTTTAATGATTTAGAAAAAATAACAACAAAATTCATATGGAACAATAAAAAGTCGAGAATCTCAAGGGAATTAATGAAAAAAAAATCAAATGAAGGTGGTCTAGCTGTACCTGATCTAAAATTATATTATAAAGCAGCAGTCACCAAAACCATCTGGTATTGGCTTAGAAATAGATTAGTTGATCAGTGGAAAAGGTTAGGTTCACAAGACAGAATAGTCAACTATAGCAATCTAGTGTTTGACAAACCCAAAGATTCTAAATTTTGGGATAAGATTTCATTATTTGATAAAAACTGCTGGGATAACTGGAAATTAGTATGGCAGAAATTAGGCAAGGACCCACACTTAACACCACATACCAAGATAAGATCAAAATGGGTCCATGACCTAGGCATAAAGAACGAGATTATAAATAAATTAGAAGAACATAGGATAGTTTATCTCTCAGACTTGTGGAGGAGAAAGAAATTTGTGACCAAAGATGAACTAGAGACCATTACCAATCACAAAATAGAAAATTTTGATTATATCAAATTAAAAAGCCTTTGTACAAACAGAACGAATGCAAACAAGATTAGTAGGGAAGTAACTAACTGGGAAAACATCTTTACAATTAAAGGTTCTGATAAAGGCCTCATTTCCAAAATATATAGAGAACTGACTCAAATTTATAAAAAATCAAGCCATTCTCCAATTGATAAATGGTCAAAGGATATGAACAGACAATTTTCAGATGAAGAAATTGAAACTATTACCACTCACATGAAAGAGTGTTCCAAATCACTATTGATCAGAGAAATGCAAATTAAGACAACTCTGAGATATCACTACACTCCTGTCAGATTGGCTAAGATGACAGGAAAAAACAATGATGAATGTTGGAGGGGATGCGGGAAAACGGGGACATTGATGCATTGTTGGTGGAGTTGTGAACGAATCCAGCCATTCTGGAGAGCGATCTGGAATTATGCCCAAAAAGTTATCAAACTGTGCATACCCTTTGATCCAACAGTGTTTCTATTGGGCTTATACCCCAAAGAGATACTAAAAAAGGGAAGGGGACCTGTATGTGCCAAAATGTTTGTAGCAGCCCTGTTTGTAGTGGCTAGAAACTGGAAAATGAATGGATGCCCATCAATTGGAGAATGGCTGGGTAAATTGTGGTATATGAACGTTATGGAATATTATTGCTCTGTAAGGAATGACCAGCAGGATGAATACAGAGAGGCTTGGAGAGACCTACATGGACTGATGCTAAGTGAGATGAGCAGAACCAGGAGATCATTATACACTTCGACAACGATATTGTATGAGGATGTATTCTGATGGAAGTGGATTTCTCTGACAAAGAGACTTAACTGAGTTTCATTGGAGAAATGATGGACAGAAACAGCTACACCCAAAGAAGGAATACTGGGAAATGAATGTGAACTATTTGCAATTTTGATTTTCTTCCCGAGTTATTTTTACCTTCTGAATCCAATTCTCCCTGTGCAACAAGAGAACTGTTTGGTTCTGCAAATATGTATTGTATCTAGGATATACTGCAACATGTTTAGCATATATAGGACTGCTTGCCATCCTGGGGGGGGGGGAGGAGGGAGGGAGGGGAAAAAACGAAACATAAGTGATTGCAAGGGATAATGTCGTGTAGAAATTATCCTGGCATGGATTCTGTCAATGCGAAGTTATTATTAAATAAAATAAAATTTATTATTAAAAAAAAAAAAAAAAAAAACTTTGCTCCATAGCCATTGTAAGGATGTGCTGAGGATAGGAGGACAAGGGGCCAGATATTCTACAGGAAAATGAAATGGGAGGTGGGACAGAAACATTCTCTGGAGGACTTGCCCTCCTACATCCTGAGGGGTTTGTGAAATCTGCCCCTTCCACAGTCACCACAAAATTAACAATATTATCAGAACCTGCCATTTAGAGGTTTGTACTGCTTTCCTTTACCTATGGTTTCTCCTGTTCCTGAGGTCAGATATTTGTATAAAGCAGTAAAAACATTTAAGTGGTTTCGAGTTTCCCAGAAGATTTTGAGGAGCAGGTGATGTGGTTGATAAAGATGTCGGTGTGATGATCTAATTTGTGACATTTATACTTCTCCTTTCCTCTTTATCTTGGGAACTAGGCTTTACCACTAAGTGTCTGGCACTGGGCTAAGTGCTTTTACATGACATAATAAAAACGACAATTCTGCCTCAATTGGTCTACTTGTTCAATGCCATACTCAGCAGCAAACTACTTTCTTTCTGATTGCATGCTCCATATGGTATTTCTTAGTACTGTGCTCCAGAACTGCTGGGTTAAATCCGGAGCAGGGAGAATCAGTTTAAAAAAAAAAAAAAAAACTGACAAGCCATCATTCAAAATTTACCTTTTGCCAGGAAGTCTCTGAGGATTGTGGCTTGTGCCCTCCTAACCCTTACACTTAATTAAGGAAGGAAACATTTACACATAAAAATGTATGCACAGCAAATACATGGTTATTTGAAGCCCTAGAAAGAACTGGAAAGGCTTCTCATACAAGATGATCTTTGAGCTGAGTTTTGAAGGAAACCAGTGATTCCGAGGGCAGAGGTGAGAAGGAGGGCACTTCAGGTAGAAGCCACAGCAAATATGAAGTTCAGAGGCTAGAGATGCAAGGAAGAGAAGCAAGCAATCCATTTTGGCTGCACCCCAGAGAGATGAAGGAGGCGATGCATGCGAAGACTAGAAAGATAGTTGAAGCCAGTCTGCAAAGGGTTTTAAAGAACCAGAGATATTTAACTCAATAAGTCTGTGTTCAAAAAAATATGAAAACACAAATTACTTGGAGACCTTATTCAATATGAACTCCTGGAAAACCTGAAAAATACTTTAGTAGGAATTATTTTTAGACTAATAGCTTTCAACACATGCTGTCCACAATAAGCCCAAAATAGATGTAAAGCTAGAAAATGAAAGTTCACATCAGCGTGATTAGATGACTTACACATCTACTGCGAGGGAGAGATTTCAAGGAAAGGAATAAGGCTGTTACCAAAGGCAAAAAAGGTAAGTTTGATCGCATGAAGTTGAACATCTCTTGCACGATCAAACCCATGTCCTTTGTATTAAAAGGAAAGCTGTAAATGGGTGGAGCACAGAGGAATCTTCATATCTAATATCCTCTTTAAGGAATGACATTTAAACTATATAGAAAGTTTGTGAATTTATAAGGACAAGCTCCATTCCTATGGTTAAGTAATCCAAAGGTGCAAACAATTCACAAAAAGAATTGTACGCTATTTATGAACATATAAAATTTCTGTAAATATATGATAATATGAGAATTAAAAATCTAAAGTTTGAGATTCAAGGAGGAACACTGCGGAAATATTTAGTGTTCAAAAGTCAACCATGAGTTAGGTATACTTCTGTACTGTTGCTGCAACAGCAAATTAGTCCAACCATTTGAGAAATTAATTTCAAATGTCTGGACCCTCTGACTCAGAGGTCCTACATTTAGGTAGATAATTCATGGTAGTCAAAGCAAAAAGAAAGATCTCGTATACTATAAAGTATTTATAGTATCCAAATAAAAATAAAGAATTAGAAATACAACAGATGTTTATCATTCTGGGCATGCATAAATATCGGTTGTGTGTTGCCAAATATGGTATTAATTCATTTCATTTAACAGTAACTGTGAAGAATTCAAAGAAGTGTGGGAACATTTTTATAAATTCATGTACAGTGAAGTCAGGAACTAGGAAAACAATATACACAGTGCCAAAAGCAATGTAACGAAAAGAATCAAAACGTAGAAACTGAACATTGTAATTATAATCACCAAAACTACCTAGCGAAAAATTAAAAAAATACAACTCCTCACTTACATTGCAGAGGGAAGGAGCCATGGATGGGGAAAGTTGTATACTTCATAAGACACGACTGTGATATTTATTCATTTTAGTGAAGTGCTTCTTTTTTTTACTGAAAAAAAGATGAAAGAAAGAAGAAAAGGTCACAAATATATTACAATGTTTATAGAAGCTCTTTTTATATGAAAAAGCTGAAAATGTGGGGGAAGGCCATCAACTAGGGATAGGTCCTTTATGAATGCAGTGGGGAATTATTGTCCTATAAGAAATGAGAACACGGATTACTTCAGAGAAGCCTTGGAATTACCTGGATGAACTGGTACTGCAGTATGAAATGAGCAGAACTAGAACAGTGTGGGTTACAGAATCAATAATCTAAAAGTGCACAGTTTCTAGCGCTTGTATAAACTGAGGATGAATAAAATGGGCAGAATCAGGAGAACAATTTCTACATTCTCAAGAACTCTGTAAAAACAAATTGCCGACAATGCGATTACCCATAATTCTGAGAATCAATCATGAAGTATGCCACCCATGATAGAGAAGTGCTGTTTCTTTGTGACCTGGAAGCAAAAGATTGCTACTGCCAGAGATGATCATTTGGTTCAACTCGTCTCCAAAAACATTCAGTTTAACCGCAGTGATTCACCAGTCTCCTCTCTTGACCCAACACAAGGTGTTGTCATTACTGGGGTTTACAAGCCTAGCATGATCGTATAGAATTTGCGTTTGGGGACCACCTTTTTCTGGTGGATGAATTCTCACTTCCCAAATGTCGAGTTCAAAGACTTGGAGGAATGGCACAAGTGGAAGGCCTCTATTAAATTAGGGTTTTCCACACTGTGGACTCAATCGCAAGTCCTTTCCTCAAGTCTAAACCCCGGCCAGTTCACTCGCTAATGCAAACAGAACCACTGCATCGAGGACACTCAAAAAACTGATTGTCCCCGTCCTTCAGCAAATAGTAGTAGAGGTCAAGGACTTGAGACATAATTTGCCATTGTGGTGAAACCAGTTCAATGTTGGGTAGGTCTGGAATAAGCAGCTTATAAATATGGCTAAGATGAACTACATAAATGGACCCTACCAATCCTCCAGAATGTCTGCTGGTATCTAGGTTACCTGAGGAGAGCCACATCCGGTGTTTGAGCGACACAGCCTGTGACAAATCTACCGCCAGTCTATTCCCCCCAAATGAGAGTGAGCTCCATTACTGGAAGGCCAATTTATATCTCAGGGAGAATCGGATGACTCACTTCCTTTCTTTGATATCCTCTGAGTTACTGTCATACTTGACTGCAAACATAGAACTTTCAAAGAAATGTAGACACACCATTTGGGCTCACAGGATGCACTCTTGGGTTTCCAAGAGTGTGTGCGCTTGTCAGTGTTTAACCGCAGGCGCGCGCGGGTCTTTGGTTCATGCTGTTTGAGAACTGATTGAAGCAGCTTGCCATGTTTAAATGGCAAGACCTGGCAGGGGAGGCTTCTGCCAGTATTTGAAGGTCTGTCTTGGGAAAAGGGGGTTTGACTTGTTCTGCTTGGCCCCAGGGGGGAAGGGCCGGGGTCAGTGGGAAGGAAACCTTCTTGACCATTAGAATTCTGCCCGGGTGGAATGAGTTGCCCTGGGACATGGTGAGTACGTTCTGTACTGAGCGTCTCTTTCAACATCACTTTTCTGTGCCTCTCCTTCTACATCCAAAAAAAAAAAAACTCGGTTCTTCCCATCACTGAAACCAATTTTTTTTGTTGTAATATTAACTTATAAAAATATGGATTGTGGTCACTTATTCTCTTCAGTCTTTCTGACATTTAGTTTTCTCCCCTTCAAAATAGGAAGCATGATCCTTGCTCTGGCTGCATCTTAGGGTTTTTGTGGAGTGCAGATGAATGTAAAATACTATATGTTGTCAATCATTATTATTATACACGTTTTCTATGGCTTCTGGGGCATAATGCCCCCCAGAAACAGGAGAGTTCAGATTTTATAATGGTATCCCTCACTATGCTGGGAATGCATTTGGATGTTTTTACTGCATTCAAGTGACAGAATAGGTGGCTTTTGCCTATATTCTGAGAAAAAGGAAGTTTTCCTAGAAGTTTGCCTAGAATTCCTAGAAAAAATGTTAAAAAGGACTTCAGTCATCATACATTAAGTACCTGCTTGAACTATTATTACAAGAAGCAAAGGAACTGAAAAAGAATTGGGAATTCTACAAATCCTAAGAGGTTGTTGATGGGGATGGGGACATGCCTTTATTAAGTTCTTTCTTTGGGCCAGGTAGGTCAAGTCCCTCAAGACAATTCAAGGAATTAAGTGATATTGCTATATTCATTTTACAGCTAAAGAAACTGAGGCAGGCAGATGGGAAGTGACTTGACCAGAGTCCAATAGTTACAAAGTACCTGAAGCTGAATTTGAACTCAGATCTCCCTGGCTCTGTGACTAGCATTCTCTATGCCACTTTTTAAATACTACTACTACTACTACTATTGCTTATAACAAGTAGTTATTGTTGACAGCTGTTATTAGATCCTTATTAATAACCATTTCCGTATAACCCAAATTTTCTGTCTGATAATTGTAAAGGGCAGGAACTTTGGAGAAATACACTTCAGGCTCAGGATGACTGAGTTCATCCCACAACAATCTGTTAACTCAGTGGAAGTGACGAGACCAGGGTTATCTAGTTTAGCCGGTCAGTTCTCTAGCTCAGAATGATTGGTTCACTCTTACAACAAATAACGGCTCCCTAGTGACAGATTGAGTGGTTTATGCTCCGTATACTGTAGTGACGTGATTATAATAGAGCATTTAAACTGGGACAAATGTGTCCCGCCCCAGACTCCAGAAAGTTTTCAGACACCAGTAGCTCAGGACAAGAAAACATGGGAGCCACAGCCAGAAAGTAAAGTAAGCCAACTTTCCTGCGTCTTTCTCTGGCTTTCTGGTCAACGAGACGACTGTGTTCCTTACACAGCACAAATAACCCGGACTGGTTCCTCCCCCGCTCTGTGCGCTCACCTGGGGAGGAGGTGAAGCCCCCAGAAGGCTGTAAGCTCGCCCTCCTTCTGCACCTTCAGTTCCTAAACTACAGGAACCCACAAGCAGGGCAGACCCGGGCAGCGGGGTCGGGGCGGGTGGGACCAGCCCATGTTCAGTGAGTGACTCCTGCCCTCTCACAAGTCTCTTACCTGCAACACCTGGGGCTTCCTTCAATCTACAGAATCACCGCCTTCCCGGCATTTAGGGTTAGAGTGGGGAGGCGGGAGGCATTTACACACCCACAAAAGCCCGTGTGTCCTGTTATAGAACAGGCGCGCACTAGGAGAGAGGAGGATCAAGCACCCTGTCCTTCTTCCTGGCCACGAGGTCCCTCCCATTCCCCCCTTTGTGGCTGCTCCAGAACATACACCTTCCTGCTTCATCTCACACCTACTTACCCCTCCATATGTCCCCCTCCCACCACATCTATCACAGGTTCATGAAGATGAGCCTAAGCTCCTCCTGGGGAGAAGTTAATATTCATCAAGAAATTAAGCATGTGACCCACAGCTAAGCTACAACCTTTCCCCTTCTTTTCTGCCTCCACGAGCCCCAGCCACTTTAGTCAGGTTTTCATTTTAATTCCAGTTCTAACACCTACAAAAGGCTGCTCTCTTCACAGGATGTTTCTCTCATTTGCATATTTCTGGGGAAACACAAGGTCTCACACCTCAGGCTGTGCAGTGACAACCAGAAGCAGCGAGGGCAGCAAAGGGACGGCCAAGAGAGTTCAAACCCAGCCTCCGACCTATCAGAGTGACCCAGGGCAAGTCACTTCACACATTTACCTCAGTTTCCTCAGTTGGAAAATGGGAGTAACGACAGCATCTGCCTCCCAGGATAGTTGTGAACATCAAATGAGATAATAATTGTAAAGGGCTTTGCACACATTAATCACTATTTGATGTTAGTTATTATTGTTACTCGACAGTAGGTGGAACAGCAAATAGAGGACTCTGGATAGAGGGAAAACAGCACTGAGCATTAGGTTTGGAACAGAGAAGCCTCATGTTCACCCTCCACATCTGACCTCAGACACTTTGGGGATCTCATTGCAGCTTCAGGGCACAGAGAATGGAATGGAGGGGGGAGCCTGGGAGCAGGAAGACCGAGCAGCCCACTCCTGCAATGGTCCAGAATGAGGGCTGCAGTTAGGACAGCGGCTCCCTGAGCATCCAGGTGACAGACAAGAGAGAGGTGGGGGAGAACAAAGAATTGGCAACTGATTGGAGATGTCAGCTGGGAGAGGATGAGGGTGGACAGTGACACAGATGTTGACACAGCAAAAAGCTCTCATGACAGAGAAAGGAATTGAATTTTTCTTAACTACTTTCTCTTTTCAAATGGTGATGCTTGGCTATAATACTCATACAAAATTTAACAATTGGCTCTCAAGGGCGAGTTAGAATCGATTCTAGAATATCTCTGCCTATTTTGCACAATATATTTGAATTCATATGTTAGGAAAAAGCATAAATTAGTTCATGAAGGATAATCTTTTCAATTAAGAAAGAGAGAATAATGCGAACCCAAATCAAAATTCTTTGAATGCAAGAAAAATATCAAATTTCTACTATAATATTTTTCTATTACTTCTGGGTAACAATACAGTTAAATAAATATGTTTTCAAAGTACGCTATCGTTGAAGATAATTACAACAGAAAAACTAACTTTTTTTGTTTCATTTTCTCACAAAAATGAACACCATGAAATACAAGTTCCTTGAGGAGAGGCCTGTTTGCTTTTTCATTGTTATCCACTGCACTAAGTGAAGTATCTGGCATATGGCATGCACTTCAGAATTGAGGTTGGCATATTAAAATTTAATCATATTTTCAGAGGGAAGGAGGAAGGAAGGAATAGAGAAGGGAGGCAAGGAAAAAAGAAAGGAAGCAAGGAAGGAAACAATGAAGAAAGAAAGAAAAGAAAAAGAAAGAATGAATGAATGAATGAATGAAAAAAAGGAATGAAGGGAGAAAGGGTAGGAAGGAGGGAGGGAGGAAGGAAAAAACAGAAGTGAGGGGAATAGATAAAGTGAAGAACTTACAGGAATGTATGAATTCTTTTTCTGTAGTTTATTATTTCTGTGTCTCCCCTATGACCTGTATAATATGTGCAGGCTCATATCTACTTGAGCTTTGGCCAGCTAGAAACATATTTACTTAACCTGAGCTGATGACATTTATCCATATTTGACATTTATCGCTATTTAGTCTATTCGCTAGACCACTGTCTGCTTGATGAAGCCTGAAGGCCTGACTTTGTTTCCTAGAAATCAGGAGATTTCAGGGAAACAGAAACCTTCCATTCCAATCTCCCCAAATAGCAACAACCAATTAGATGCCTCCCCCTCCCCTTCTCAATGCTCTCTCACTTGTGATGTAATTTCTTATATAAAAGCTATGTATCTTTACTACTTCTTTAGCCCTCCTACCGAGAGCTCTCTCGCAATGGGACAGCTCATCCTCCGGAGGTTTTCAATAAACAACTTTTCTGCCTTCCACTGAGTGATCTCTGAGTAGTCATTTGAGGTAAGGGTCTTCTACCTCCCTCACAGAAGGAAGAATAAAGAGAGGGAAGGAAAAAAAGGAAGGGAGGAAAAAAGAAGTAACAAGATCTGTGTTTTCTTGTGTCAAGAGTCAGGCAAGGGTACATTTGGCTTCAAAGAGCAATCTGGTAAATGCGGTCAAATTGATCAAAAGAAACATTTCCACTCAGTAATTTACAGTGCCTTCTTGTATCAGATGAGATAAGTCCTTGGCACAGTGCCTGGGAAATCATCAGTAATCAATAAATTCTGGTTCCTTCTCTCCACACTTCAAGTTTTTCTTTTCAAGCAATAGTTTTATTCCTTCCTTTTATTGAAAGTCAGTCTTTTTCATTGATATTAAAGTCACCTTTAAAGAATAAACCCCAAACCTGGCCTTTAAGATGATAAAATTCCAGTGATCTCTTTGATTTCTCCCTGTTGGCTTTCTATAGTAAGCTCTTCCAACAGAAGTCCTTTCCCTTCTGCAATAAATAGGGTCCCAATAGGCCCTGTGCCATCGTGTGAAACCCTCAAACATGGGAGCCCTTCCTCTCCAGATGAGGGAAATCTCTGACCCTTCTCCAATATGGGGTGCTATGGACAGCAAAAAGAGGTGCCTTCTCTCTACAACCTTCCTGCCAAAAGCCAAGTGCCAACTCTCCCAACGGTGATATTAAAAACTCCAATATTTCTTGTCCCTTTCCTTCTAGTCTCACACTTTTCATCTTGATCCCCCAAAACTCAGTCCCTTAAGCAACAAAAGAACTGAGTTCACCCAGGACACCGATAGACAGAAAAGTGGAGACGTCAAGAGCTGATGTCAGGCATTGATCACAATCATATAGAGGAAGACCCACATGGTGGGCTGTGTAAGTGGAGGGCCAGGAGTGGTACACCAGCAATGGGGCCTTCTGCTATGGCTTAGTGTGGTGGTTTGATGTAAGAATTACTCTGTTGGGATCTGCTTCCTTTTTGTTCCTCCATTGTGGCTGAGCAGGGCCATGATTCTGCCACTTGCCTGATATTCAGGGATGGTGAGAAGAAGCTGAGCTTTGTGGTACCTTTTCCACTTGCCACCTAGAGGAAAGTCTCTGGGAAATAAAAAGCCTTGTTTGGGAGGACAGCATTCTGATCATGGATGCAACCACCGCCATTTCAGCTTCATTGCAATGACCTTGACTCAGGCTTCCTGGAGCTGTTGGTTGGGGAGCAAGTCATGTAGAGGGTCTTTCGTGTAAGAGAAAGCTTTTGCATTTACATGGGAACAGAGCTCCTGGTTCCTCTGTGGCCCCGTAAGTATTCTCGGCCTCGGGGATTCCAGGCAAGTTCACTTGACACGGTGACATTCGTCTCTCCTCCATTTTGGTTTCCACCTTCACTGGGGTCTGGGCTTCCAGGCCTACAAGGGACAGCACAGGATGGAGAGCTGAGCCTGACCACGAGGTCTGCGTCCTTGCTGGCACAGCCCTTTGTGTGCGGGTATGTTTGCCCGTGTGTGTGTGTGCATGTGCATGTGTGTGTGCACAGGTGCTGCAACACCCCTTTGGCAGCTGCCCAGAGGGGGCCTGTAGTGGCCAGGTTCAACCCCCTGACACCGGTCCAGGCCACAGGCCTGCAGACCCTGAGACCTTCAGTCTTCAAGCCTCCCTTACTACCTGGTGAGATTTTCTTATTACTTTCCCACCCCCAGGAAGCCCCCAAAAGTTTTGTTTTTCTCACCTGCTCCCAGATGCTTTTCTTGGCCCACGATAATTGCTGGGAGTAATTGCCGGGGAGGAGGTGAGGGGTGGGGGACTCCCGAGGAGATGTCCCTGCCTCCCCCTGCAGACAATGTTACTTCTGGGTGACATGACCACTGATGATGACAGCTCCAAGGGGAGATGAGCTCAGCCTTCCTGCCGCTTATTATTCAGTCCCCAGATTCGGATCCTGCTGCCGTGACTGCTCAGAAACATCCCCCTTCTCAGAAGCAGAGGCCATCCTGGTAAATCCTCCATTCTCCCTCAGTAACCCTGATAGGAAATGGGGCGGGGGAACCTTTCTTCTTTATTATCAGTGAAGGGAAGGACACAGTGTGGCCCAAGGACTCAAGGAGCCGGGGAAGGGCACAGACCCGAGCCCAGGACCTGAGGTTACACCGGGGAGAACGCTGCCCCTGCTCTGGGATAGGGGCCCACCACTCTCCTTTACTCCTGAGGTCAGGGGTCCTGCTGTGAGGCAGGATGAGCTCAGGGGCAGCTCCCTGGTGAGAGAAGAGATCCTGAGAGAATAATAGAAACAATATAGTACAATGATGATAACTTGCAGCTTCATATCCAGTGGAAAATCCAGTTAGTCCAAGCTAGGGAAGGACCTCACGGGGCTGGGCCCACAGTATGTCTGTAACTCGGCACTGAAGGTCAGAGTCCAGACCCCTCAGCTCCGAGCTGTTCTCGGTGAGATTCCCTCAGGTTGTTCTTAAGCTAGTACGGAGCTCCCTCTGTCTGCCCAGCCAAGGGCACTTAGGGCTTTTAAAGATGCAGGATCTACTTTGTATGTGTCCCTGGTGCGTGTGTTGTGGATGCTTACTGGGTCCTGGGGTTCTTTTTCAAGGTTACACTTCCTGCCTCGGGTCTGCTGTACCTTATCATGCGGTAGTCTGCCCCTCTGTCTGCCCAGTTGTTTCCCTCCCCAGATGTCTGGCCGCCTCCGTGTCTGCCCGCCTTTGTGTCGTCCCCAATATCTGTCTTCCCAGCTGTCTGTTTGCTGCCCAACCGTCTGTCTGCCTGCCTTTTTGACTGCTTGTGTGTCTGTCTGTCTGCCTGCTTCCCTACCCATCAGTCTGGCTGTCTGCTTGCCTGGTTATCTGTCTCTCCCTCTGTCTGCTTACCTTTGCGTCAATGTCTGTCTACCTACTTGTCTGCATAAGCACTGGTCTGTCTGCCTGTCTGCCTGCCTGCTTGTCTGTCTGTCTCTGCCTTTCTGCCTGTCTGTTTGTCTATCTCCCTGTCTGCCTGACTAGTCGTCTGTTGACTGCCTCTCTGTTTGTCTGTCTACCTGTCTGTCTTTCTACCTGCTTCCCTACTCCTCAGTCTGCTTACCTCTCTGTTTGCCTCTGCCTGCCTACCTGTTTGTCTGTCTCTCCATCTGTCTGCTTGCTTGCCTGCCTGCTTGTCTATCTCCCCACCTGTCTACCTACCCGAATGTCTCCTGCCTTTCTGTGGGTCTGCCTATCTGTCTATCTAACCACCAGCTTGTCTACCCATCAGTCTACCTGTCTATTTTCCTGTCTCCCTGCCTGTTTGTTTATCTCCTTGTCTGCCTACCCAGCCACCTGTCTGCTGCCTTTCTGTTTTTCTGGCTGCCTGTCGGTCTATCCATCTGCTTGCCTACCCACCTGTCTGACTGCCTATTTGCTGACCTACCTGCCTGCCTAACCTTCTGGCTGGCTGCCTCTCTATTGATCTGCCTGCCTCCCTGTCTGTCTGTCTCTCCGTCTGTCTGCTTCCCTGCTTGCCTTAATATCTACCTGTTTGTCTTCCTATCCATTTGTTTGCATGTCTATAGCTGTCGTCCTCTCGTGTAAATTGCTGGCCACGAGCACTTGGGCTCCCAGGGCAGACAATGTAGTTGGTTGTGTCCTGTGGCTACTCGATTCTGGAGCAGGAAGGAGCCAGATCTCCCCAGTTTGGTCCCTTGCTCCAGGGCCGGCACACGGGGGATGGCGCGAGCTGACCAGCATCACCATCCCTGGCATCTCCAGAGCCCCGTCTGTAGGGCTTCGCACCTGGGCCTCCCCATCAGCCCCACCGCCTTTTGTCCCCAGGCAGAGGCTGTGATCAGCCAGTCAAGCTTAAATCAGAGGCGGCTTCTGCAGACAGGGATTCCTGACTCCAGGCCCTTCCTCCTCCCTGCTGAGCTCGGTAGGTGCCTCCTCCCTTCAAGTCCCAGATGCAAGGAGCCCAGTTCATTTAAGGAGGTAGAATAGGCACAGGAAGGTGGGGAGAGACTGGGAGCAGGGACAGACCGTCTCTCCCCTCCCTGTAGGAGGGAAAGCTGGAGGATCTTCTCCTGCTGGTGAGGGACAGAGGGGATGCAGGGAAGCAGATTATCAGGGAGCAGTTGTCATTGTATTGTTGTCCTTTTCCTTCTCTCGATGAGCTCCTCAGGCCTGTGAGCTCCTGTCTCTACCTCCATGGCCCTTCCTACAAAAATGAGGATTCAATGACCCTCCAGAATTCCCAATTTACAATTCTTAGAGAATCACTCCTGGAAGACAGTGGGGGCAGTGAGAGTGTGTGTCCATACACACACAACCATAGTTGGGAGGATTTAGATCCTGTCTCTATCAGTTCTCCCTGAGAGAGCATAGACAAGATGCACAAGTGGGAGGAGGTCTCTGGGGGTTGGTAGTGGGCCCCTCTCAGCTTTTTTTTGGAGGCACTGAAGGAGTGAGTCTGAGTCTCCCCCACTTAGCTCCATAGCCATTATAGCAAGTGCTGAGAATAGGAGGACGAGGGCCCAGAGATTCTAAAGGAAAATGAAATGAGAAGCGGGACAGAGGCATCATTAGGAGCACTTGACCACGAGAGGTTTGTAAAATCTGTATCTTTTAGAGCCAGCACCAATTTAGAGGTATTGTCAGAACCTCCCCTACAGAGTGATGGACTGAGAGATTTAGAAGTAGAGGGAAAAGGCTATTTGACAGCAGGCAGTGGCAGAAAGGGAAATTGAAGTACCCATAAAAGAAATACCAAGGGGAAAGAGAGAAGAGAGGGAGGAGACTTTGGTACATTTGTTACATTTAAATGTGTCTCTGATTAAACATTTTAAAAAGCAATTAATACTGGACTTAACAAATGAGCTTCAAAGGAGAGGGAATAAAAACAATGCATTAAATGCTGTTTATAAGACACTAAATTAATTTATATATTGAGGGATATTCTATGAAATTTCTGGAGGGCAATTAGACTAGACTAGGTTCGACAAAATGACTTAAAAAGTAGGTATTAGTCCATATGAGGGAAGGATAAAACAAAGGGAAAAAAAACTACACACCAATATCACTCAGATCACTATTACTCATGAAGTGCAATCATTTTAAACAAAATATTAGGAAATTAGGAAAACCTACACATAGAATTATATACAATTATTCACTATGACCAAGCTGAATTTGACCTCAAATGTAAGGATGGTTCAACATTAGGAAAGCAATGAAAATAATATTTTCTAAACAGCTACTAGCCACATTATCATATTAATAGATGCTTTATAAGTTGTTGACATAATCTAATGCTCATAAATACAACAACAACAACAACAACAACAACAACCCAAACTAACCTATCTTCAAAGCAAAGCACAGGCTTAGAAAGGTCACTTTTTAATATGTTAAAAGTATATATCCATAAATATATATCTAATAAAAATTAGAATTATTTACAGAGACCTTATACCAGAAGCTATCCCGAATAAATGCAGAAGTATAGTGATAACTGATGCCTTTCCAGTATACAATTTTATATCTTTTTAGAAATATGGTTAAATATGAATAACAGCAATGATCATGAAATTAAAGAAATATAAATTTGCAAAGGGAAGGCCAAATTATCTTTATTTCCTAATAATGTAGTTATTTTTGTATAATTCCCAAAGATTAAGGAGAAAAAACTGAGATAATATCTTCAGTTTAATATTTATATATAAAATAAACTCATAAAAATCAGCAGCATTTTTGTAAAAAAAAAAAAAAGGAAAAAAAAATTAGAGTGATATGGGGAAAAAAAGAAATCAAAATTTTATTCAAGATGATTATAACAATAAATACCTGAAAATCCATCTACCAAGACCATTATCAATGGATGAATGCAATGACAAAACACTCATTAGGGAACAAGGATATTAATTGAAAGACTACTGAGTCTGTATGTTTGAATTATACAAAAATAAAGATATATAATATCAAATAAATGAATGTATAGAATGCATACCACACTAGTCACACTATCAAAGGTAAATTGGATTCATCTAAACAAAAGAACTCATTTGGAGGAACTGGTCCTGCGATTCCTGGTAGTCATCACTGGGAGACCTCCTGGGTACTGCCCCTGACATCACCCCTACCAAAGGCACTTTTAGACAACTTTGACATTGCCTGATATTTATATCGTACTTTTCAAGTTTTGTGCAAGTGTCCTCTACCTATGGTTTCTTTAACTCCTGAGTTCAGAGCTATTTATTAGAGTTTTAAAATCATTCAAGTGGTTTAGAGTCCCCTAGAAGATTTTGAGGGGCAGATCTTTATGTGATCTCATTTATCCTATTATTCTTCTCTCCTCTCATTCTTGGGAATTAGGCTTTATTACAAGGTGTCTAGCACTGTGTTAAGTGCTTTATAGCTAGAATCTTAGTCACTGGAACAATTTCCAGGTCTGCCTAGGAGTAGTGCCTTGGAACTCTAGAGGTACATTGAAAGTGAGACATCTGTGGAATGGATTTCTTGGGTCCAGCTCTGTCACCATGAGGGGAGGCAAAAAAGAGCAGTACCCATTTGATCAACAAAATTGAATATTCTTGATCCTTTTCAGGATTGAGAAAACTATTCTTTCTTTAATATTTCATGGTCCATAAGGGTCTCTCTCTGCTCTTTTGCAGAGCCTGAAGTGCTGGGCAGCATTATATCTTTCAGGGAAGGAGATGGATCTTCAATGAAGTAAGAGACTTTCAATCATTTCTCTTGGAAAAACCAGATCTAAACAGAAAATTTAATCGACAATCACAAGATTCAAGAGAAACACAGAAAGGTAAACAAGGGGTGGGGGAGATATGTTATTTAAAGGATAAACTGTTTAAATCCCTAGATGAGAAAATGATATCTGTAACTTTTGAGAACTATTACCTGTTACTTGGGCAGACAAAGAGGGGCATCACATGGAAGGAAGGTGTGGTTCTGAATGGACTCTGATGTGACCATGTCAAAGAAAAAGACATGAAGGCTTGGGAAAAAGTGTGTACTGGAAAAAGAGGAAAGGGGAAGTACAATGAGACGGACGGGGATGAGCATTGTCTGAAGCTTGATCTCATCAGTTTTTGCTCTAAGAGGGGATAACTTAATCATTCGGTTGATAATAGAAATTTATCTAACCCTAGAAAGAAGTAGGAGGAGAAAGAGGAAAGAAAAGGGAAGGACTGGATAAAAGGCAAGAAAAAGAAATAAGAGAACGGGGAAAGGAGAGAGAGAAGAGAAGGTAACAGGTTGGCTAGGTTAAAAAAAAATCTGGGCCTGAAGTCAGAGGAACCTGAGTTCAAATCTGGCCTCAGACATTTATTATTTCTTAGCTATGTGACCTTGGGCAAGTCACTTAATCCCAATTGCCTCAGGGGAACAAACAAGACTAAGAGAAGGAGGAGAGAGATGACAGGAGATAAGGTATTGGGTGGGACAGATATTAAAAATACTGCTAAGGAGACGATGGAAAGAGTGTACAGAAGTGTATACGGGGGAGAAAATAGGATGGAGGGAAATACAGAGCTGGTAATCATAACTGTGAGTGTGAATGGGATCAACTCTCCCATAAAATGGAAGCGAATAACAGAGTAGATTAAAAAACAGAATCCTACAATATGTTGTTTACAAGAAACGCATTTGATACAACTACATATATAAAAAGCTGAAACAGAATTTATTATGCTTCAGCTAAAAGAAAAATAGACGCAGCGATTCTGATCTCAGATAAAGTAAAAGTAAAAATGGATCTTGTTAAAAGAGGTAAGGATCTTGATAAAGGATAGCATAAACAATAAATTAGTAAGGTACTAAATGTATATGCATCAAATAGTCGAGTAGCCAAATTCCTAGAGAACATTTTAAGCCAGTTATAGAAAGAAATAGACAGCAAAACTATACTTTAAGGGAACCTCAATCTTCCCTTCTCAGAATCAGACAAATCTCACCACAAAATAAACAAGAAAGAAACTATGAAAGTTAATAGAATTCTACAAACCTAGATGTGATAGAATTCTGCACAAAACTGAATAGAGAGAGAAAGGAATATATGTTTTCTTGGCAGTGCACGGCACCTAAACAAAAACTGACCACACAATAGGGCATAAAAACACACAAACAAATGCAGAAAGGCAGAAAAAGTAAATGCTTTTCAGACAATAATGCAATACAAATTATATTCAATTAAAGGGCAGGGAAAGATAGACAAAAAATCAATTGGTAACTAAATAATAAATTCTAAAAAATGAATGGGTTAAACAACAGATCCCAGAAACGATCCATAATTTCATCCAAGAGAATGCCAATAATGACACAATATACCAACATTTATGGATTTTGCAGCCAAAGAAGTTCTTAGGGGAAATTTTATATCTCTAAATACCTACATGAATAAAATAGAGAAAAGGAGATTGATGAATTGAACATGCAACTAAATAAGTTAGGAAAAGAGCAAATTAACCCCTCCAATTAAATATCAAATTAGAAATTCTGAAACTCAAAGAAGAGATTAATAAAATTGTAACTAAGAAAACTATTGAACTAATAAATAAAACTAATAATATGTTTAAGAAAAATGAATAAAATACTTAAACTTTTGGTTAATTTGATTAGCTAAAGGAAAGGCAGGGGGCAGCTATGTGGTGTGGTGGATAGAGCACTAAACCTGAAGTCGGGAGAACCTGAGTTCAAATGTGGCTTCAGACACTTAACACTAGATGTGTGACCCTGGGCAAGTCACTTAATCCCAATTGCCTCAGGGGGAACAAAAGAAAAGAAAGAAAAAGGAAAAGGAAAAAACCAAATCACCAGCATCATAAATGAAAAAGTTGAATATAATACAATGAAAAAACAAATTAAAGGAATAATTAGGAGCTATTTTGTTCAAATGTATGGCCACAAATCCAACAATCTAACTGAAATTTACAAAATTGTGAATTGCCTATATTAAGAGAAGAGGAAATAAATTACTGAAATAGTCCCATTTTAGAAAAAGAAATTGAACAAGCCACTTAATGAACTCCCTAAGGAAAAAGGTCCAGGACCAGATGGATTCACACGTGAATTCTATCAAACATTTTAAGAAAAATTAATTCCAATATTATATAAACTATTTGGAAAAACAGATAATAAAGGAGTCCTCTCAAACTCCTTCTATGACACAAATATGGGACTAATATGAGATTAATATCTAAATCAGGAAGAGCCAAAACAGAAAGAAACTTCAGATCAATCTCCCTAATGAATACTAATGCAAAAATGTTAAAATATTAGCAAAGAGATAACGGCAACTTATCAGTATTTTCATGCACTATGACCGAGTGGGATTTATACCAGGAATACAGGGCTGGTTCAATATCAGAAAAACTATTACCATAACCCACCCTATCCATAATAAAAACAACAGAAATCATACAATAATCTCAATAGATGCAGAAAAAGCTTTTGACAAGCACCCGTTCCTAGTGAACACACTAGAATGCATAGCTTTGAAGGGAGCTTTCCTCAAAATCCTAAGCAGCATCTACCTAAAATCAACAGCAAGCATTATTTGCAACACAGAGAAGCTGGACTCATTCCCAATAAGCTGGGGGTGAAAAAAAGAACCTCACTGAGCATCACTATTATTCATCGTCGGACAAGCAATGTTGGCTTTAGCAATCATGAAAGAAAAAGAAATGAAAAGGAATTAGAATAGGTAATGAAGTAATAAAACTATCACTCTGCAGATGATATGATGATATACTTAGAAAATCCTAGAAATTCATCCAAAAAAATTTCTGAAAACAGTTTATAGCTTTAGCAAAGTTGCAGGATAGAAAATAAACCCACAGAAATCATTAGCATTTCTATACACAACTGACAAATACCATCAGCGAGAGACTCAAAGAGAAGTTCCATTTAAAATAACTGAAGTTATTTGGGGGGTCTAACTGCCAAGACAAACCCAAGAACTATATAAAAACAATTACAAAACTGTTGTTGCACAAATAAAGTCACATCTAAACAATGAGAAAAATATCAATTGCCCACGGACAGACCAAGCTAACATAAAAATGACAATTCTGCCTAAATTGGTCTACTTGTTCACCACCATACTGAACAACACCCATTTGATCAAGTACATCGTATCTTTTTTGATCCTTTTCAGGACCGAGGAAACTACTCTTTCTTTAATATTTCATGGTTTATATGATATTTCTTTGTACTGTGCTCCAGAACCCGGAATAGGAAGAATCAGAAAAAAAACAAGCTGACAAGCAATTACTCAAAATTTATTATCTATCAGGAAGTCTCTGAGGGTTTGATCTAGATTGTGCCCTCCTAAGTCTTACATTTAATTAGGGAAGGAAACATTTAGATATGAAAATCTGTGTAAAGAAAATACATGTTTATTTGAGGCCCTAGAAAGATCAGGAAAGGCTTCACATAGAAAGTGACCTTTGAGTTGAGTTTTGAAGGAAGCCAGTGATTCTTTTTTCTTTTTTTAAGCTTTTTTTTTTTTATTTTATTTTATTTTTTTAAAATAACTTTTTATTGACAGAACCCATGTCAGGGTAATTTTTTTATAACATTATCCCTTGCACACACTTCTGTTCTGATTTTTCCTCTCCTTCCCTCCACCCCATCCCCCAGATGGCAAGCAGTCCTTTACATGTTAAATAGGTAACAGTCTATCCTAGATACAATATATGTGTGCAGAACCGAACAGTTCTCTTGTTGCACAGGGAGAATTGGATTCAGAAGGTAGAAATAACCCGGGAAGAAAAACAAAAATGCAAACAGTTTATATTCATTTCCCAGTGTTCTTTCTTCGGGTGTAGCTGCTTCTGTCCATCCTTGATCGATTGAAACTGAATTAGCCCTCTTTAGCAAAGAGATCCACTTCCATCAGAATACATCCTCAAACAGTATCGTTGTTGAGGTATATAACGATCTCGTGGTTCTGCTCATTTCACTTAGCATCAGTTCAAGTAAGTCTCACCGGTCCTCTCTGTCTTCATCCTGCTGATCATTTCTTACATTACAATAATATTCCATAACATTCATATACCACAATTTACCCAACCATTCTCCAATGGATGGGCATCCATTCATTTTCCAGCTTCTAGCCACTACAAACAGGGCTGCCACAAACATTTTGGCACATACAGGTCCCTTTCCCTTCTTCAGTATCTCTTTGGGGTATAAGCCCACTAGAAACATTGCTGGTATCAAAGGGTATGCACAGTTTGATAACTTTTTGAGCATAGTTCCAAATTGCTCTCCAGAATGGCCGGATGTGTTCACAATTCCACCAACAATGTATCAGTGTCCCTGTTTTCCCACATCCCCTCCAACATTCCGCATTATCTTTCCCTGTCATTCTAGCCAATCTGACAGGTGTGTAGTGGTATCTCAGAGTTGTCTTAATTTGCATTTCTCTGATTAATAATGATTTGGAGCATATTTTCATATGTCTATAAATAGTTTCAATTTCTTCATCTGAGAATTGTCTGTTCATATCCTTTGAGCATTTGTCAATTGGAGAATGGCTTGATTTCTTATAAATTAAATGAGGCCTTTATCAGAACCTTTGACTGTTAAAATATTTTTCCAGTTTATTGTTGCCCTTCTAATCTTGTCTGCATTTGTTTTGTTTGTACAAAAACTTTTCGTTTTGATATAATCAAAATTTTCTATTTGTGGTCAATAGTGATCTCTAGTTCTTCTTTGGTCATAAATTCCTCCCTCTCCCACAGGTCTGAGAGGTAAACTATCCTATGCTCTTCTAATTTATTTATCATCTCATTCTTTATGCCTAGATCATGAACCCATTTTGACCTTATCTTGGTGTTCAGTGTTAAGTGTGGGTCAATGCCTAGTTTCTGCCATACTAATTCCCAATTTTCCCAGCAATTTTTGTCAAGTAATGCGTTCTTATCCCAAAAACTGGGGTCTTTGGGTCTGTCAAACACTAGATTATTAAAGTTATTGGCTGTCTTGTCCTTTGAACCTACCCTATTCCATTGCTCAACTAGTCTATTTCTTAGCTAATACCAGATGGTTTTAGTAACTGCTGCTTTATAACATAATTTTAGATCCGGTACAGCTAGGCCACCTTCATTTGATTTTTTTTTCATTAATTCCCTTGAAATTCTTGACCTTTTGTTTTTCCATATGAACTATGTTGTTATTTTTTTTAGGTCATGAAAGTAGTTTTTGGGGAGTCTGATTGGTATAGTGGGAAGCCAGTGATTCTAAGGGCAGAGGCGAGGAGGGAGGACACTTCAGGCATGAGACCCAACAAGAATAAAATTTAGAGGCCTGAAGACCAGCAAGCAATTCATTTTGTCTGCACAGAAAGAGGGATGAAGGAGGCAATGCATAAGAAGACTAGAAAAATAGTTGCAGCCAGTCCGTAAAGGGTTTTAAAGATGAATCAGATATATTTAACTCAATAACCCCGTGTTCAAAAAATGTGAAAACATAAATTATTTGGAGACCTCATTCAATATGAACTTCTAAAAGAACCTGAAAAATAGTTTGGTAAAAATTATTCTTAGACTAATAGGTTTTAATACCTGCTGTACACAATAAGTTCAAAACAGATATAAAGCTAGAAAATGAAAGTTCATATCATTATGATTAGATGACTTAAACATCCACATCCAGGGTGAGATTTCTGAACCAAACAAAGGAATGAGGCTGTTACAAAAGGCAAAAGAGATAAGTTTGATCGCATGGAATTGAACATCTTTTGCATGATCAAAACCATGTCCTTTGTAGTAAAAAGAAAGCTGTCAATGGGCGGGGCACAGAGGAATCTTTGTATCTACTATCCTCTTTAGGGGATGTCATCTAAAATATATAGAACATTTGTGTGCATCTAAAAGAACAAGCTCCATTCCCAATGGCTAAATGATCAAAAGGAGCAAAAAATCCACGAAAAAGAATTGTAGACAATTAACAAGCATATGAGATTTCTGTATATTACTAATAATATGTGAATTAAAAATCAAAAGTCTGAGATTATGCCTTATACTTACTACACTGTCGAGGAGGCACAATACGGAAATATTTAGTGTTGGAAGGACAACCATAAGTTGGGTATACTGATATGCCATTTTGGGAGCAAGAAGTTGGTACAACCACTTTGAGAATAACTAGACCTCTCACTAAGAAGTCCTACTTCTAGGTAGATAATTAATGGTAGTCAAAAACAGAAAGAAAGAGCTTATATACTACAAAGTATTTATGGCATCCGAGTAAAAAGAAAAATTAGTCATACAATAGATGCCTATCATATGGAGAATGGATAAATAAATGCTGGTATTTTGTCAAAATAAAATATGAATTCATTTTATTTAACAATAACTACGAAGAATTCAGAGAAGTGTGGGAACATTTTTATAAAGTAACGTGGAGTGAAGTCAGGAACCAGGAAAGCAATATACACAGTGGCAATAGCAATGTAAAGGAAAGGATCAAAATAGAGATACTGAAATTTCTCATTATAATGACCAAGACTATGTACAAAAAATGGAGAAAACGTACCTCCTAACATTACAGAGGGAAGGAGCTATTGATGCAGAATGTTGTGTACTTCATAAGATGTGACTGAAATATTTATTTATTGTAGTAAAGTGCTTCTTTTTATGCAAAAAAAAGATGAAAGAAAGAAGAAAAGATTATTAATCTATAGAAATGTTTACAGAAGTTCTTTTTATATGAAAAAAGCTGAAAATTTGGGAGATGGCCATCAATTAGGCAAAGGTTATGAATGCAGTGGGTAATTATTGTCCTGTAAGAAATGGGGAGATAGATAACTTCAGAGAAGCATTAGAATTACCTGTATGAATTGGTACTGCAGTAGGAAATGAGCAGAACCAGAACAATATGGATTACAGAATCACTATTATAAAAGGGGGTAGTTTGTAAGGCTTTTTTTAAACTGATGATGAATGAAATGGGCAGAATCAGAACAATTACTACATTATCAACAACAATTTAAAAACAAACAAATAGGAAGCTTTGAGAATGCCGAACGATGCAATTATCATCCATGATTCTGAGAATCAGGAATGAAGTACGCGATCCATGATAGAGAAGGGCTGTTCCTTTGTGACCTGGAAGCAAAAGATTACTACTACCAAAGAGATGATCACTTGGCTAAACTCATCTCCAAAAAAGTTCAGTTTAAGTATAGTCATTCACCAATCTCCTTTCCTCTCTAGACAATACTTAGGTGTTGACATTATTCGGAGTCTAGAAACCTAGCTTGAATGGGCAGAATTTGCGATTGGGGATCACCTGTTTTTCGTGGATGAAAATGATCTTTGCAAATATCAAGTTCAAAGACGTGGGGGAAGTCCAAAGCACTAGTTGAAGGCCTCTCCTAAATTTGAGTTTTCCACACAGTGGACTCATTCGGTACGTTCCTCAGATCCAAACCCTGGCTAGTTCACTAGCTAATGGAAACAGAAACATTGAATCAAGGATGTTCCAGAAATTTAATTGTTCCTATCCTTCAGCAAATAATAGTAGGGGTCAAGGATTTAGGACATAGATTAGAATTGTGGGGAAAACCAATGAAATATTGGGTAGGCATAGAATGAACAGCTTTTGGTAATGACTAAGATGAGTTACAGAAACAGACCTTACCAATCCTCCAGAAGATCTGCTGGTATCTAGGTTATCTGAGGAGAGTCAGATCCGGTATTTGATGAACACAACCTGTCACAGATCCTCACCAGTCTATGACCCGCAAAAGGAGAGTGAGTTCACTTACGGGAAGGCCAGTTGATATCTAAGGAGAATCAGATGACTTGGTTCCCATCTTTCATATTCTCCGAATTACCATCATACTTGACTGCAAACAACATAGGACTTTCAAAGAAATGTAGAGACACCATTTGAACCGACGGGACAACCTCTCAGGTTTCCAAAAATTAGGGCCGCCCGCCAAAAAGTAGGGTTGTCCGATTCCAGACCTTCTAAGAAAAACAGGCTTAAATATTTAATCTGTCAAGAGTGTCTAATAGAAGATGTCGGCTGAGTCTGTCCGCCTTAATGGTCATCGGTGCTCAACATGAGACTTGACATGCCTAGATTTCTCTTCTATTTAGTATCTTGCCTTTCATGCTCCTCAGGATGAATCTGCTGTCTTTGTGTTTTCTTGGTGAATCTCTACACTGGTAAATACATGAGATCAAGTCTTCTGTCATTACAAGAAACTTAACTCCCATTTCCATAGAATCTACTCCTATTTTCTGCCTGAATGCCATCCAGTTTTCTGAACAATTTTTGTCAAATGAGTCCTTCCCTGAGTAACTGGAAACTTTGAATTCATTAAAGCAAGTGTTGTATTTTCTTCTGTATGATCTGTTCCTAGTCCATTTTGCCAAGTGACTGACATCAGCCTCAGGTTCCTATCTTCTCTCCACTGAGCTACCTAGCTACTTCTGTCACGTTCTCCCATGCATATGGCAATGCCCATTTTGTTTAGTGTATGTTCAATTCAGCACAAAAGCAAATACAACTTCAATGTAGATAAAAAGAAAGAAAATCCACTTTTTAAGAAGCTACTTATTTGATGATTAAACACTATCTACTAAAACCTGTGGCAAGATGCACCTGCGGGGGACTCGTGAGCTATAATGCTGGAAAGACAATCTCCCTTTCAGAATCCCAGGATTACTCCTGGATCTGTGAGGGGATTTAGTAGCCACATTCTGGTTATGCAACATGAATCTGTCAGTGTGAGTGGGAAATAGAAATCACCTCAGAACATTTTGCTGCTCTGATTTTTTTTTTCTGTCTTCCTTTCTGTCAAGGTTCCCTCTGTCTGATCACCATTCTTCCACCCTAAACACGGACGGGATGATTCCACTTCATGTATTTCTAGGGACTCTTTTCCTTTGTCAGACAGGAATTGGAGTTCTGGGGAACTCCATTCTCCTGTCTTTTTTCATCTTCACTCACCATAAGCTGAGGGTCACAAACCAAATCATCAGCCAGCTCACTTTAGCCAACTTCCTTTCTGTGCTCTCCAGGGGGATCCCAATGACAATATCTGCATTTGGGGTGACAGACTTTCTGGACGACACCTGGTGCAAAATTGATTTTTATCTTGAGAGAGTCGGCCGGGGTTGTTCTCTCTGGAGCACTTGCCTGCTGAGCGGCTTCCAGGCGGTTGTCATCAGTCCCAACACCTCCCCGTGGAATGAGCTCAAAGCCAGAGCTCCCAAGTACATCATCCCTTCCTGCCTCTTCTGCTGGGTCTTTAACCTTTTCTCAGAAGCTGGCGTTATCGTAGGCATAAGAGGCCCACAGAGAAGGAACACCAGCTTTGGGCGAGCATCTGATCTCATTTTCTGTACCTGGAAAGACCCGGCCAGGAATTTTATACTGTTAACTACCTTCCGAGACGTGTTCTGTGTGGGGCTGATGATATGCATAAGCAGCTACAAGTTAATTCTCTTGAGAAAACACTACCAGCAAGTCCAGCACTTGTACCGGACCAGCTGCTACCCCAGAGCCTCTCCGGAGATCCGGGTGACCGGGTCCGTCCTGCTGCTGGTGTTCGTTTTTGTTTCCTTTTACTTAATCAACTGCATCTTTGCCATGTACCACAACTTTTCTCTATATTCCAGCAGGTGGCTGGTGAATGGGTCTGCATTTTGTGTGCTATGTTTCCCAACAATCAGCCCCTTCCTTCTGATCTCCAGAGACGGCCAAATAGCCAGAGCCTGCTGTGCTCCCATAGACAAGCACAAGCATGAGCCTCCTGCTTAACATTGAGGCTTGTGAGGGCCCTTTCCTCCTAAGGTTCATACAAGGAAGGACCCTTCCTTGGTGACATCCAGGGAAGGAAGCATCTGATTGACCCCAATTCTTCACTGACCCCATACAGGAACCCCCAAATCGACTAGGATCTGGCTGGTGAACACGGACCCACACCTTTTGTGGTTAGGTGATAAAGGGGAACTAGGACTCCAAGGGGGCCTGGGATCCTGGTCCATCTAGGTTTCAGCACTGAATTTCAGTGGTCACCTCCCTCTGGCATCCTCCCTACTACCACTTCCTTACGCTCACAGTTAGTATTAGAACAGACTTGCTCTTTGCACATAGCATCGCAGCATGATAAGAACTGGGTCCAGTAGCTTTGGATTATCTGAGGTCCCCCAGCACGATGACCTCATGGCCTCTCTTTGCATTTCTTACTGCTTGTCTGCTTCAAACCTCTTAGTATTTCTAAGAAAACCCCAAATGGGGCCACAGAGAGTCGGACATGACTGAAAAATTATCAAACAACAACTATCACTGTGAAACTTGTAGTAAAGTTCTGCTCTAAGAGATTATTTCAAACATCTCAACATCTGCTATAGTCAGTTGTCTGTCTCTCTCTGTTTCTATGTCTCTCTTTCTTTTCTCTCTCTCTCTCTGGGTCTCTATTTCTCTGTCTCTCTGTCTGTCTCTTTGTCTCTCTGCCTCTCTGTTCCTCTCTGCTTCTCCATATCTCCATTTATTTCTCTCTCTCTCTCTGTCACTTTCTTTCTTTTTTCTCTGGCAGTCTATCTCTCCCCTTCCCCCCAGCATAATCAGAGTGGACAATAATGTGACAGAATTAGAACATTGCAAAGGGCCTTACAACCACAGACTCCATCCTATACAGGTAAAATTTCCTCTTACAACATACTTTGACAAGTAGTCACTTGATCTCTGCTTAAAGACCTACAAGTAGAGAAAGAACCCAAACTCCTTTGAGACCCTCATCACACACACACACACACCTATGTTCAAGAGAGGCATAAACAGATAGAAAGGGGCAAAAAATCCTAAAAGATTCAATAGAACTTGAGTTTACTTCCCTACAAGGAAATAATACATGTAATTCTTAAAAATCGTATCACTAATAGGATAGCCAGAGGGACTAGAAACAGATGTGATATGTGGGTATAGGGTAAATAGAATGAGAAAAGTTAGATAGGACTAATCTTTGGAAAAACTGAATTGGGATGGAAAGGAATATACTATTTTCTAAGCATCCCCCAGTACCTACACAAAAAAATAGACCATATAATAGGACATAAAATCCTCAAAATCCAAAGGAAAAAGGCAGAAAAATGAAATGTATTCTTTTTTGAATCATCATCTAATAAAAGTTACATTCCACAAAGGGCAGTGGAAAGATAAGTTAAGAATTAATTGAAAAGTATATAATCTAAACGTTAAGATTGAGGGGATCAAAGGACAAATCCAAGATACAGTCAATAGTTTCATTAAAAGGCCATTTCATTCAGGAGGCCGCTGCCGCAGCCTTGCCCCGCCTCCCCCCCCCAGGAGGACAACAACAACAACAACAACAACAACAACAACAACAACCCCTCTTTTGAAGAGGAGGAATCCGCCCGTCTCCCACAGCAGCCGCCTCCTGGCCCGCTTAAACTACCCGCGCCTACACTTAAACCACCCGCGCCTACACTTAAACCACCCGCGCCCACCCGCGCGCCTACACTTAAACCACCCGCGCCTACACTTAAACCACCCGCACACACCCGCGCCCACCTGCGGGCCTACACTTAAACCACCTGTCCTTTGCCTTTCTTTATATCCCCAATGCTTAGTATAGTGCCCAGTATATGGCACTAATTAAAGGTTTCTTTAATAACATCTAATATTTTTAGTTAAATTTATTGCTTGTATTTTTAGCTAGACCTTGGATTTTATTATCAGAGGAAATTCCTGATAAAGAATCTCCTACTACTTCTATAATTTGCCACCCGTTTTATAATTTAGTTTTAATGAATTGCTAGCTTTGGAATAGTGAGGAACTTAGTATTTGCCTAGAAGCACGCAGGCAGTACTATGTCAGAGACAGCAATTGAATCCAAACAGCCTACAAGGTCACACTGTTGCTTAAGACTTTGAAACCTGCAAATTCTATCCTAATGAATTCACTGACTGACTTGTTAGAAATAATCGGGATAAAGTTGTAACTACTTAAAACAAAGGCTCTATTACCCTCTGACTAAAATAAAATAAAAGTCGTTACTTTTGGCAGTGGGTGAGTTCAATTCTAACTAATAGCTTGTTCTGACTATTTGTGCAATGTTATAGCTCTTATTTCACCTGATACTCTTATGTTACTGAACTCTTACCTGTTTTCCACAATTGTGATAATATTCATCTCTGTGTGAATGAGGTAGCTTTTAAAAATAGCACTCTAGTCCTGGAGCAGTAGATTGTGAGTTCCTGAAGAACCAGGACTGTCTTTTCTCTCTCTTTGCATCTCCAACATGTGGCCATTCTCAGGTTGGATAGATTACGCAATGACAGGCACACTAAGGCGTTGCTGCTTGAATCAGAGAATGGGACAATCATTTAAAAAAGAAATATGGAATTATGCAAATGAAGTAATTAAAATGTTCACATCCCTTGAACCAAAATATTCCTTTTGCAGCTTCTTAATATTCTGCTTAGCTCACAGTAAGCACTTAAAATGCTTTCTAACAGATTTGTTCACTAAAGAGTGATGAGTCTTCCCATTCTGTATATGATGCCTTAGCCAACCAATTGCTGCTAGAATTAGAAATTGTGAATGTAACTGACAGGCCTCAGAGATGGGATCTATTCTAACAGGGAAACCTGATGAGAGATCCCAGATATGACACAGATGAGAATTTAATTAGGGGAGGTTCAGAACTGATTGAATGTGTGAACTGAAAAAAATAATCATTAGTGAATCCCTGGAGCACCTCCAGAGAGCTAGCCTCTGACATAAACTGTTGAACATTTTAATTCATTACTTGATTTGAGCTATAAGTGTCATTTGTAGAAAATTTGTAGTTAACATAAATCTGAGAAATCAATAGGCTAAAACAATGGATTATTTTTAATGTAATTATATCTCAAAGGGAAATTACACAAATACAGACACACATGTATATGTCTCTATACATGTTTATATGTATATGTATAAATATACATACATATATTTGGCTTCAAAAATGCAGGTTCATAAAAGTAAACCAATAAGCCAATAGAATCTATATAAAAATCTAACTTTTTAAAGATTGTTTAATATTATTCTATAGTGTGACATGCAACAGCAAAAAAGACTGTTTCCATCTTGCTTTTCCACTTTATTTCCCACTAGGATACCATGGTCTAAGAACCTCTTCTCACAAAATCAAATTAGCCCTCTAATTCACACTTCCTCATTACCTTCTGCTACCCGTCTAATGGGAGGGCAGCAGAGTGAAGAATCCCTTCTGAATCTTCCCTGAAAGAAGACACCCAAGACACCCATATCTTTATTTCCTGTACTGTTACACTGCTTGGGACCTCACCATCATGCTCCTCCCATACCCCTACCTCAACTTTTCAATTTCCTTTTTGTGTTGTCTTCCCTCGCCAGATTCTAAGTTTCTTGAGAGTAGAAATGGCCTTTCTATTTGGGGCTTAGTACAGTGTCAGGTACATATCAGGCATTTAAAGTTTGTTGAGGAACTGAGTGTCCCTCACTGGCAAAATGAAGAAATTGGATTACCTGGACTCTGAGGGTTTTTTCAAGTCTGCATGATCTTAAGGTTAAACTGCATTAAGAATACTTCCATAGTTAATTTGCATTGTGATGCAAAAGCAATTAATTGCCATGGGAATATTTTATGGAATTTTCTAAATAATAAACAAAATTACTTTGGAAAAGCACAAAAATAAAACACCAAAGGAAATGATGGAAAGAGGTAAATGTGAAGGGGAAATGGCACATGCAGACCTCCAAATCCTATCATAAAGCAGTAGTGTTCATTTTTGTTAAAAACTAAACAAAACACATCAATGGAATAAACTAGAAAATAAAGAATTAGATAAAGTGGGTACTAATAGTAAGTGTTTGATAAAGTGGAAAACATAAAATTAAGTGAGCAAAAAATACACAAAAACAACAACAAAAACAATTGTAGAGAAAATTGGAAAATAATCTGACAGAAATGAGTTTAGACCAACGCCTCTATAATGCGTTCTAAATGGATATGTGATCTTAACATGAATGATCAGAAAAATATAGATGAGAAGCAGATCATATGACTCTCATAAGTATGGTTAGGGAAAGTATATTTAATCAAAAGAAGAGATGGGGTAATGAGAAAGGATGAAATAGGGAGTGTGGATTACATGAAATTGGAAAGCATCTGCACAGACAAAATGAATGTATCTGGGACTTAAAAAACTGGTCAAATGGGGAAAATCTTAATATTAAATTTTGTAATAAGATTTTGTATCAAAAAATATAAAATATATATATTTATAATTTACACATGTGCATGTATATGTGTGTATAAAACAGACATTCCCTAAGAGATAAACGGTCAAAACTAACAGGTTTTAAAAACACGCCTAATCACTAAGAAGAAAAATGGATATCAAAAGAACCCCGAGGTTTCATGTTATATCCTGCAAGTTGGCAAAGAGGACAAAACCATGTGGGAGTTCTCGGGCTTGTTCAGATTACAGAATGACAGGTGCACTGATACATTGCTGCTGGAATTGAAGAACGGCAAGATCGTTTTGAAAAGCAACATGGAATTGTGCAAATGAACTAACGAAAAGGTTCCTGTCTTTTGAAGCAAAAACTCACTTCCGGACTTAAAGCCAACTGTGGATAAGAGGATGAGGGAAGTGCCTTCAAAACGAATCCCCCGCCCCAATTCAAGCAGCTTTGCAATGCTTAATACACTCAACTGAAACAGGAACCCCGTTTACCAGCATTCCCAAGGTGGTACAGAGATGGTCAACTCAAAAACTCCCGAGGAGACAGATCAGAGCCCACCTGACCTGCAGCTGGGGTGTGTCTCCTAAGAACACTCACAGCCTGACCCCCCACTTCTCCTGAAGGCCAGCAGCCAGGGCAGACATGGAAGTCTAAAATTTAAGGTTTCTATCTCCGCCCAACACTTTCTCACTGCTCGGGGAAATGCTTGGGATGACATGCAAGATGAGGACAAGGGTCAATATGAGTGACATAGAAGCCCCCCCCTCCCAAGTCTGGTCTTGGGGACAATGAATGGGGGCCCTTTCCAAGCAGCGCTCCTCACCAACACCACAGACCAGGTCTTCCAGGATCCCTCAGAAAGCAAATGCACCAGGCTCAGAGCAGGAGGAGGAACCACTACTGACCTGGGGGTGGAGGCAGGCTCTCTGTTCGGGGAATATGATTTCCTGCCCAAGAAAAAAAAAAGGCAACACAAAGTCCCTGGAGGGGAGAGGAGGCTGGGGAAAGGGATGGTGCAGATAGGGGGAAACTGGTAGCCAGAGAGGCTGCAGACAGGAGCAGGGATGGAGTCTTTTTTTGCCTGAAAAGAAAAAAAAAAAAGCAAAAGCCCAAAAAGCCTGAGAGGAGTAACAGTAAGAGTACAAGAGGCTCCTGAACAAATCCTGGTGAGGTCTGCCCCAGAGGAGGCAGAAGGAAGCGTCCAGATGGAGCCCTGGAGGCTGCCAGGGCCAAGGGCACAATTAGGGGACAAGACCCACGTAAGGGTACAAGTGCTCACATGATCGTGCCAAGGCTTTTCCAAAAAAAAAAAAAAAGACTCTCTTACTTTACATCAGAGAATCCACACTGGAAAGAAACCTTATGAATGTAAACATTTTGGAAAAATTTAAGGGAAAAGGAAGCTCTTACTGGACATCAGAGAATCCACACTGCAGAAAGGTTATGAATATAATACATGTGAAAAGATTTTTAGACATAAGAGAACTCTTATTGGACATAAGGAAATACACATTAGAGAAAAACCGTATGCAAGTAACCAATGTGAAAAGGCTTTTACAGAAAATGGTAGGTCTGAATGGACAAAAGAGTATCTATAAAGGATAGAAACCTTATAAACGTAAAGAATGGAGAAAGACTTTTAGACATAGAGTAACTCTTACTGTACGTCAGTAAATTTACTCAGGAGGAAAACCTTATGAATATAACCAATGTGCAAAGGCTTTTCGAAATCAGGGGATTCTTACTGTACATCAAAGGCTTTCACAAAAAAGATTCTCTAATTGTATATCATAGAATCCACACTGGAGAGAAACCTTATGAATATGTTCAATGTGGAAAGATTTTTAGACATAAGGGAACTCTTGTTGGACATCATGGAATCCACAGTAGAGAAAAACCTTATGATTGTAACCAATGTGGAAAGACTTACAAAAAGAAGTCTCTTTCTTACTGGACAGCAGAGGCTCCACACTGGACAGAAAGGTTCTGACTCAGGTTCTCTCCCCCCCCCCCCAATTCAATCTTACTGATGGGAACACTAGGCCCAATATCCGACCCTCCTGACTCCCAAACCCAGCTCTCTCCCCACCAGGCCACATGGCACTCAAGTCATTCCCACCTCAACTCATGAAGCCCCCGAGACACCACCAGCGGCACACTTATCAAACTAGTCAGTGGAGTAGAAAGGGAAGATATTAAGAATTAAAATCTAAAAATACAAAAAGTAACAATTATGATAAAGATGGAAAAGAGTAGTTGTCTGAAGTGATTTGTATAGATTCACTGAGAATTCACCAACTGGGATGTTCGAGTCATAGATTGAAGATGGAAATAAATATAGATACAAATATTACTTAAAAAACATACAATACATTTTATGAAAGTGTGCTGTAAACACAATGGGAGAATTATCAAAATAGCCCAAGTCAAATAACATATATCTTCTGTATTAAGGGAAAGAGGAAAAATAGAAACAGACCTCAGCTTTGATGAAGTGAAGATCACTCCCAGTAGAAAGTAGGCAGAGCTGCTCAATTCTTATTCTGTTATTGTTTCTTGGAGAAGATCAATGATTGTTGACCTGAAAATGGTAGAAATAAGAGAAGTTAAACACAAGAAATAGATAGGAAAAGGGCCTACCTTCTCTTAATAATTTCAAATCACTAGCCTCAACTAAACTTCATTTTGCTAGCGAAAACTACCTAGTTGACTTAAGTCCTGAGCAACACGGGAAACCACAGGTGAGAAAAGGGCAAATATTCCAGTTTCAAAGACCAGAAGAACATGGAGTTTACAAACTTTAGTATAAATTTGATATTGATCCTTAATTAAATTCTAGAATGTATTATTAAAGGGATAAACTAGAAATAGAAGCAGTGATCACAAAAAAGTCCTAATGGTTTTTATCAAGAACAGGTTATGCAAAAATAACTTTAATGTCACTGTCTGAAAGTTTTACTAAACTGGTAGGTCAGGTCAATGTTCCTACTTTGAATTACCTCCATTTTAGCCGAGCAATTAATAAATTATCTCATGCTATTTTTTGAAAGGATAGAAAAATGTGAATTAGAAAAGATCCACATGAGATGCATTCAGGAAAAGAGGAATGGTTGAACTGAAAATATAATGATCAATAATCCAATATCAACTTGGAAGAATCTCCTTTAGTGTGTTATGGGGAATCAATGCTTGGCTTGGAATTGTTTAAAATTTTGATTTTTTTGTAAAAAATCAAAAAATGTAAAGACATAAAGGACATTCTTATAACATTTGCAAATGAGACAAAGGTTAGAGAGATGGCAAACATGTAAAATGATAGAATCAAGATTTATAAAAGACTGAAAAGTTTAAACTTTAGGTAGAATCCAATAAAAAAGATAAAATTTAATCAAAATAATTAAGGTTGTACATAAATTCAAAGAATTATTGCTATTATTTGGGGGTGGGGTAGGAAAAACCTATTTCTGGCAAACTTGAGATGAATAAATCAAGAATATGAAATGTCATATACAACCTGTAGGAAAGGCATAGTTTCCAACATTAAATTAAATGATAATCCCTTTTTGTACTCTACCCTAGTTAGACCACAGTTGGCACAATTTGTTCTGGGTGCAACAGTTTAAAAAGGTCACTCATAAGAGGGAGAAAATCTTTTAAATGGGCAAACAGGGTGGTGATGGGTCATAATAAAAGCATTCAGCTATTTGAAGGATTATATGACTTTATTGTGACTGGCTCAAGCCTTCAATGCTTTTCTTACTTCTTCCTCTTAGAGTATCTAACTTCCTCCCACACTCAGCTCAAAATCCACTTTCTATAAAAACATTTTTCTATTATGTTTATTACCTACCACTTCACTTTTCTAAAATTAGCTTGTATCAGAGAAAAATGAATCATGAACCATGATTCTAAATGTGGAAGAAAGCAAGCCTCAGAAAGGGGAGTGACTTGGCCAACGTCACAAAGAATAAGTGGCACAGCTGAACAACTCCACCACTAGCGCTCTTTCCATTGCATTTTAATGTGCTTATTTGAGTACTTGTAGTTTCCTGGGATAGAGCAAGATCCTTAAATGGGATGCAGCATGGAAGGAGTACATCCCCTGAATCTATAGAATAATTGAATAATGTTTAAATGTAAGTGGAAATTCCACTTCCATATAAGAAAATAATTCATTAAAAATTAGAAATGGATGAGTGAAAGCTAACAAGTCATTATGAAATCAAGAATCAGTCATAAATTTTTTTTAATGAAAAAGATAGATCAAAAATGTAAAATATATTATTGGTAAAAAAAAAAAAAAAAAAAAAAACAAGTAACCTAGAGAAGAGGTCCAGGAGAGATACTGTAAGAATAATTAGACTATCTGAAAGCCATAATCAAAAATAAGAGTCTGGACAACACTGTTCAAGAAATTGTCAAAGAAAGGAGCCTCAATACCCTAGAACCAAAGGGTAAAGCAGTTATTGAAAGAATCCAACCATCCCTGCCTGAAAGGGACCCCAAAATAAAAACTTCCCAAAATATTGTCACTAAATTCCGAAATTATCAGCTCAAAAAGGAAATACACCAGCTAGAAGAAAACCAAAAAAACAGAAAGGAAATACAATCAGGAATGGCCAGAACTTGGCAGCTTCCACATTAAATGCCTGGAAGACCTGGAATATCATATTCTAAAAAACAAAGGAGTTTGGCTTATAACAAAGAATCAATTATACAGAAAAATTGAACATAATTTTTCATGGGACAAGACGGACATTCAATAAAGTAGCGGATTTTCAGTCATTGCTGATGAAAAGCACAAAACTGAACTGAAAATTCAATCTTCAAATACAAGACTCAAGAAAAGCATAAAGAGGTAAATAGGAAAGAAAGAAAGAAAACTAAAGGTTAAACTGTCTATATCCCTGCACTGGAAAATGATACATGTAACTCGAGAACTGTAAGAGTATATTTAGGCGTACACTTAAACACACGTATACTTAAACACTCACAAGCACACATACACTTAAACACTCATGGGGGCACAAGCATGCTTACCATCAGGCAGCTTCCCCAATGCTGAACCAAACTATCATTGCTGCTGCTTCTACTCCTTCTGTATGGTGCTGAGAGAGTACAATAAGAAATGATAAGCCGCACACTGTCAGAAAAACCTGGGAAGACGTACACTAAGTTAGCGGCACGAGGAGAATAATGTACTCAGTGACAAGATTGCAGAGTGAAGAACTGTGAAAGCTTTAGCTATTTTGACAATTCTGAAGGACTCATCATGAAAAATGCTCTGCACCTCTGCACCTCAAAAAAAAAGCCTTGTGGAGTCTGGGTGAAGGTAGAAGCATACTTTTTATTTTATTTTTCTTTCATTTATTTAATCAGCACATAATTATGAATTGCATGACTACAAATTTATGATCTAAATCAAATTGCTTGTCTCTTCAAAGGGTGGAAAGGACAGGGAGGGAAGGAAATAGAGAATTTGTACTTCAAAATTTTTAAAAGGTGAAGGTCAAAAAATGGTTTTACATGTAATGAGAGAAATAAAACATTTAAAAATAATATCTACCTTCTAGATTTGTTTATGAGGAGCAAATGAATTAACATCTGTAAGGTACTTTGCAAAACTTAAAAACCTTTAGAAATACTAGCTATTAGTATAGAACCAGAATAGGGAGACATCATTAAGCTAACAAAAGGCAATAGTTTATGCACATTAGAAGAAGAGATAGCAAAATAGTACAAAAGAAAGGAACCATAGGGTGGTAGAAAGCAATCAACAAATTCACATGGTTACATTACTCTACTATGAACCATACCAGTGAAATTGCTAGAACCTGAGCAATCTTGAAGCCCTCCGGAGCTGCCTTCAATTCTCCTCCTCAAGCTCTGGCATCAGATTTTTTCATCTATCATTTCTTTTTCCTAATTGTCATAAGTTACAGGAGAGCCTCCAAATATCAATGGAATCATGAGAAGTTACACTCCATTCCAAAAGAACTTCTCTAACTTTTCCTATTCAATCAATAGTTCTTTAAAAAAACAAAACAAAACAAAACAAAAAAACCTCAGTCTGGTCATGTTTATATGATTTCCTTTCTTTTGAAGTTTACTCCAAGTTAAAGAGTTACTTACAATTGAACTGAAATATGGATCATGCTGGTCCCTGGGAAGGTTCACCATGAGCATCCATTAGTTTCATACTCGAAACTGTGTTCCTATACATTCATTTATCAAGTTTTTAATAAATGAAAGATCTTTCCCTGTCTACTCAAAATATGAAACTGTTCCCAAACAAGTGAGGTATCATCTTATATCATTGAGAAAGAGATGAGAATCTATTCATTCATATATCACAAGCTTTTATTTATTCAAATCTTATTCATTTGAAAGCTGTTTACATATATATGCATATTTTAAAATATACCACTGATATAGATATAGATAAATATCTATCTATATCTATATCAGTGGTATATTTTAAAATAAGTTTCTTTTGTTCCTCTTTAGCTATCAATCATCATGTTTAACAGTCAGAATATCTTACAGTATTGAATAATTGACTTCAGTCTTCTTTTTTTTTTTTTTTTACACAGAAATGATTTCTGCCCTTTTCATCCCCAGATTGCAGTGAATCTTCCCCTCTGAATGAGTTTCTAAATATCACATGAAAGCCCCTGAATCAGACCTCTGGTCTGTATCCACAGAAGCAGAACCCGAAAGGTGGAATAACTAAGCATCATCTCCACCACTGCTCCCACCCAAGACTCCCTGCTGTTTATGCTTTAGGACAAAGAAGTTACAGCTTCGAGAACTCATTTTTTAATGAATTCTTCATGGAAACCACTAAGCTCCAGGAAGGGTCGGCTCAAGAACCACCTGTATCACGGCCTTTCTGGATTTTCCCCGGGTGTCGGTGGCCTCTGTCCCTGTCACCACAGACTCCAGGAAGTTTTCAGACACCAGTAGCTCAGTACAAGAAACCATGGGAGCCACAGCCAGAAAATAAAGTAAGCCAACTTTCCTGAGTCTTCCTCTGACTTTCTAGAAAGTCAAGCGCAAATAACCCTGACTGATTCTTCCCCGGCTCTGTGTGCGCTCACCTGGGGAGGAGTCGAAGCCCCCAGAAGGCTGTAAGCTCGCCGTCCCTCTCGGCCCTTCAGCTCCTAAACTACAGGAACCCACAAGCAGGGCAGACCCGGGCAGTGAGGTTGGGGTGGGTTGGAGCCCATGTTCAGTGAGTGACTCCTGCCCTCTCAAAAGTCTCTTAGCTGCAACACCTGGGGCTTCCTTCAATCTACAGAATCACCTCCCTTTCCGGCATTTCGGGTTAGAGTGGGAAGGTGAGAGGCATTTACACACCCACAAAAGCCCGTGTGTCCTATTATAGAACAGGCGCACACTAGGAGAGAGGAGGATCAAGCACCCTGTCCTTCTTCCTGGCCACGAGGTCCCTCCCATCCCCCCTTTGCTGTCTGCTCCAGAACATACACCTTCCTGCTTCATCTCACACCTACTTACCCCTCCATGTGTCCCCCTCCCACCACATCTATCACAGGATCATGAAGATGAGCCTAAGCTCCTCCTAGGGAGAAATTAATATCCATAAAGAAATTAAGCATGTGACCCACAGCTAAGCCACAAAAAAACAAGTAATAATAAATGAATTATGACTGTTTTTTTTTGTTTTTTTTTAACCATATAAAGTGGAAGTAAAGAAAGTCTCCAGCACATCTAGGTACACATCCATGGTAAATGTATTAAAATATATGGACAAGAGTTATGTAGGGTAGATAAACATGAAGGGATTGTAATCTGCATCACTGGAAGGAACTCTAGAATTATTAAGATCACAAATCCAATTCAGTCTTGAAATAAGGTGAATAACTTTATGAATGACATTCATGTAAAATAATATCTTAAAGCTGCTCAATCAAAAAGTTAAAAGATTCAACTTCTAGAAAAGAGACTTAGTAAGTCTATATATCATTAGATTTTCTTTTTAAAAAATACCTGCTCACGTGATTCACAAGACATGTCTGTAGTAGCAGATCTCTCCCTGGTAGGAGGTTGTCACAGATTAGATGCTGATTAGAGCAGGCAGCAACTCCATGGCAAACTCAGAGAGAACACAAGACATCAACAACCTATAAAAGAAAATAGCATTTTTTCCATTTTATTTATTTGTTATTTTTCAAATTCCATCAGGATCAATCACATTAGAAAACAGCAAAGATCCTTATAATTCCTTAAGATTCAAAACATGAAAATTCCCAACAGTTCCCAAAAATGTAGTCTATAAAAAGTTAACTGCTATGTGAATGAACTATAATATACTCCCCAAAGTACTTATAAGACTACTGAAAGTAAATAATCAAATAATTCCTTATAAGAAAAAGCTGGGGGCATGTTTCAGTTTCTTTTATTTTTTTTATGCCTCATTCTTGGCTCCTAGAAATTAGGAAACATTATATTCCCTCATTTTAACATAGTCTATAAAGTACCATTTGACATGTCAGTAATCTCAGTGGCTTAATCCCAGTAATACTGCCAAAAAAAGACTCATTCTCCTATTTTGATATTTAATTCACTTTATGTAAATTATAATATATATATATATATATATATTATATACACACATACTTCACCTTGTGATTTTTTCCATGTTTGTTTAAAAGTGAGATAATGGATTTAATATGTTCTTCTTTAATAATATTCAGAGCTTCTGGACTATCCACCAATACACATTAAAAAACTTCCAAGAATCCCTAAAGACAAAACAAAAGAAAAAAGAAAAAGAAACCGGGACTGTTAATCTATTCTTTTCATTCTCTATTCTTAAAAACAAGACAAACAAAAGAAAATGTCCCCAAGAAAGATTCAACAGACTGAGAAATAATATTTTCAGGAACCACCTCACGATGTTATTATAAAAAAATCTACACACCTCCAAAGTGCAATATTTTACTTGTTACTTCTTACTATTCTTCTTTCCTTTTGGCTTTTTAAATTCACAGTGGAAGGGTTTGTGTGGGGATTCATTGGAAAGTACAGTCCAGTAATAATAAATACAATAGGTACTTATTAAATGTTTTATCATGGACAGATTGATTATAGGAACTTGAACCAGACTGATCTACCCAGAGTGGGGAGAGTGGGCTGAATTAAGAAAGATGTTTTTTTGGTATTCTTTAAAATAAGTATTTGTATTTTAATCCGGATATCAGCATCATCTAAGATGATGCCAGGATCCTAAAAATATATAATTTGTTTTTGTTGCCTTTTAAAATACTTCTTAATTTTTTTCCATATCTTTCCACTAAGATACTTTGCCAAATTCTCTGTCTCACCAAAGCGAATCTTCCCACTCCAAAATATTCATTTTCTCATCTTTGAAACCAGTTCCAATTAGCTAATTAAATTCATGGCAAAGTGAAATCCAGATTGAATGCTCCTGGGAAATTTATATTTGTATAGGTGTATTATGTTATCACAAAGGAATTGCCTCATGGTAGTGTGTGTGTGTGTGCATGTGTGTGTGTGTGTGTGTGTGTGTGTGATATTTTATAACATTTACCTCTCTTCCTCCACTGACCACTAATCATTCCACTCCCTTTCTCATCCTTAAATTTACCTCCATATCACACTGCACACAACCATTCTTTCTTTCTAAATCAGTTGTTTACAAATCAATATTACACTGGAATAATAGAAGTGAGAATGAGAAAGCAACTTCAATGTGACCTGTGCATTTATATAATCTGCTGACACTTTAAAATGAGAAATGGATAAAGGAATAAATAACACAGATTATCACTCTTTACCAAGAAAATCTCACCAAAGTAAAAATAAGCACAATAAAGTCAAGGGCCTGGAAACTGTATCAGCCAACACATATTAGATTTCCTTCCCAATCATAGAATTACGGCAGCCAAGGCCACACAGATTTAGAATGAAAACTTGTTCATTCAATCACCTGAAGAATAATTACAAGATAGCATCACCAAATGATGAAAGAACAATTGAGGAGGGAAAATTTATAGGTAGCTTGGTGAGAATTCAAATTATACCAAATCATCCTGAGAACTTTGAATAATAAAATTGGAAGGATAAAAAGAGGTAAATGTTTCACTAACAAACTCTTGTCTTTATCAGTAACATATGGATTCTAAAAACACAGCTCTTGGTATGCAAGCTAAGGCAGCAGAAATGGCCCAAAAGATAATAGAGATATAAAAAGGACAAGTAAATTAGACCAAAAATACAGAAAACAAATAATCTAGAAGTAATACAAATTTGAGGGTACTAATGTATCATCCTAAAGCTATCTTAAAGGAAAGGAGATGAAAAATTCTTGGAGAATATCATAGATACTATTGCATTAAGAAGACAATAAAGATAATACGTGATTATTGACTCATGTGACTATTTTGCTAAATTACTAATATTATGATAAGAATAAGCTATAGACAAATCGAGACCTCTTTGATGAAGAATGTGAAAGGACCAGGCAAGTGCTTAACAAATTATATTCTCCAGAAAGTCATAGAATTGCAGCTATATACTCCATATATATATGGAGTGAGAAGTATTTCATTAACTTTGTTTTCTTTACTATAAAAAATTTTTTTTCATTTAGTAGATCAAAATGCTATTTGAAGAGTTTTCTTTCAGAAAGATATCTGAACATGTACATGTCAAAATAACGCAATATTCCTTAGAAAAATACATCTAACTTTCTGCAAAGCCCCTGTGATTGTTAACATCAAAAGAGGCTTCAAAGGGAGAAATAGGTTTACCATGTATTTGCTTCTATGAAGAAGATTAATACAGGGTCCAAACAAAACACCTTTTTTCCTATATGATGTGATTCACAACACAGTGGTTATAAAGGCTAAAAGTGAAGAGTCAAGCTTACACTTTTATTGTAAGCTTGGGCCATTGAAAATATAATGGTGTCTTTGTCCAGTAATAAGGGAATTTCGAAGACAGGACTGTTTAAAGGGAAAAGATGAGATCTATTTGGACCAGAGTTTGAGATTCCTAAGCAACACCGATTCAAGATATCCAAAAACATGATGTGGGGCTATAACTCAAGAAAGAGATATAGATCTGAGACTCATCTACAAGAGATGATATTGGAACTCAAGAGAACTTATGAGATCACCAACAGGAATAGTTTGGAGGGGGAAAAGAGTAAGTGGATGTGACCTGAAGAAAAATTCAGGCCAACAAAGAGCAGTCAGAAAGGTAGGAGAATAAAGAGGAAAGTGTCATGAAAACCTAGGAAGTATAGGATATCCAAGAGATAATATCAAATACTATAGAATGGTCAAAAGGGTGAAAGCAAGTGATAAGTGCAACAGTTCAAAGTCTACAAAGTCTACTATTATGCACTCAACTCAGGATCTGAGATCATTGGTGGCTTCAGAAAGAGCAGTAACTCAGAAGTCAGGTTTCAAAGTATCAAAATTGGATCAGAGGGAAAAAAAACATAAAGGCACCCCTTTTAAAGGAATTTAACTAAAAATTGCAGGAATAAAATAATAGGTACAGAAGATGGTACTATCAAATAAAGGTAATTTTTTTGAGGATGGGTGAGACATGGGTATGTTTGTAGGCTTCCGGGGGAAAGTCTTTAGATCATGATAGATTGAAAATTAATGAGGAGACTGTGGTAGTAATAGTCTGCTGGAGGAAAGAGGATGGGTTCAAACGGAGAATTTATACTGGGGGACTTATCTTGGCAAGGAGGAGGGCAACTCCATGAAAAACAGGGGTGAAAGAGAAACGGTACCTATGTAAGGTGAGAAGAAGAGTTTATCGATAATACCCAATTCCTTCCCAGAATAAAGGCTCATATTTTTATTAATTTTTATACAGTAGTGCTATATAAGTACAAATAACAGAATACTATTGTCACCAAAAAATTAAAATTGATATCAATGTAAAAGGCAGTGAAGACAAGCAAGTAGGAAAATTTATTGTCAATAAATAACTGCACAAGAGAAGCAATAAAGATGTATAACTAGAAAAGTGGTTATAGGGTAAAGTAAGTGATAAGTGCAACAGTCCAAAGTCTACAAAGTCTACTATTATGCACTCCACTTCAAGAGACCTAATAGGTCACAGAGAAGTTCAATGGACCTTCTGTGGAGAATGTACGGAAGGACAAGAAGTTACATGGCATGAAAGCTCATTCTGTATCCTTTGCTATTTGAATAACTGAAAGGAATATAAACAGGGTAGATAGATAGATGCATTAAAGCATTCAAAAGTATAGACCACTGGGATGATATAAACCTGTAGGACATTATATAACAGCATACCAAAGGACTGTCCCCAGTTGTGTCATATTTGAAAATTTTATTGATCGCTTAAATGAATACATTGAATTTGAAGATGTCAGGGAGCTGAGAATAACTACACATATAATTTCATGGGATAAACTAGATATTAGAGGTGAAAGGTAGCTCAGAGATCATCTGGTCTAACCTAAAATTTCTCCTATCCATAACTGAAGAATTCCCATGACAGAGAACTGAGGTAGCCTATTGCATTTGGGGACAGTAGCACACCCGCGCGCCTACACTTAAACCACCCGCGCCCACCCTCCCGCCTAAACTTAAACCACCCGCGCCCACCCACGCACCTAAACTTAAACCACCCGCGCCCACCCACGCGCCTAAACTTAAACCACCCGCGCCCACCCGCGCACAACCGCGCGCCTAAACTTAAACCACCCGCGCCCACCCACGCACCTAAACTTAAACCACCCGCGCCCATCCGCGCGCCTACACTTAAACCATCCGCGCACACCCGCGCCCACCCGCGCGTCTAAACTTAAACCACCCGCGCCCACCCGCGCCCACCCGCGCCTAAATTTAAACCACCCGCGCCCACCCACGCACCTAAACTTAAACCACCGCGCCCACCCGCGCCTAAATTTAAACCACTCCCGCCCACCCACGCACCTAAATTTAAACCACCCGCGCCCACCCACGCACCTAAATTTAAACCACCCGCGCCCACCCGCGCCGCCTAAACTTAAACCACCCCCGCCCATCCGCGCGCCTACAATTAAACCACCCGCGCCCACCCACGCACCTAAACTTAAACCACCCGCGCCCACCCACGCACCTAAACTTAAACCACCCGCGCCCACCCTCCCGCCTACACTTAAACCACCCGCGCCCACCCACGCACCTAAACTTAAACCACCCGCGCCCACCCGCGCACAACCGCGCGCCTAAACTTAAACCACCCGCGCCCACCCACGCACCTAAATTTAAACCACCCGCGCCCACCCGCGCGTCTAAACTTAAACCACCCGCACACACCCGCGCCCACCCGCGCGCCTAAACTTAAACCACCCGCGTCCATTCGCGAGCCCAAACTTAAACCACCCGCGCCCACCCGCGCCCACCCGCGCGCCCAAACTTAAACCACACGCGCCCACCCGCGCGCCTAAACTTAAACCACCCGCGCACACCTGCGCGCCTAAACTTAAACCACCCGCGCACACCCGCGCGCCCAAACTTAAACCACCCGCGCCCACCCGCGCGCCTAAACTTAAAACACCCGCGCACACCCGCGCGCCTACACTTAAACCACCCGCGCCCACCCGCGCGCCCAAACTTAAACCACCCGCACCCACCTGCGCGCCCAAACTTAAACCACCCGCGCCCACCCGCGCGCCTACACTTAAACCACCCGCGCCCACCCGCGTGCCTAAACTTAAACCACCCGCGCCCACCCGCGCGCCTACACTTAAACCACCCGCGCCCACCCGCGCGCCTACACTTAAACCACCCGCGCCAACCCGCGCCCAAACGCGCGCCTAAACTTAAACCACCCGCGCCCACCCGCGCGCCTACACTTAAACCACCCGCACAGTTAAACTTAAACCACCCGCGCCCACCCGCATGCCTACACTTCAACAGTCCAAAGCGCGCAGGCACCGGCGCACAACCGCGCTCTTACACTTAAACACTCACAGGCACGCACTCCTCCCCTCCCCTCTCTCTCTCTCTTTTATCCCAAGCAGTCAGCATAACACCTGACACACGATAAGTGCTCAAAAAATTTATGGGAATAAGAGGGGTCTTGGAGCTTATCAAATACTAGATCACTGTGGCCACTGACTCCTATGTCTTATGCCCCAAATCTATTCCCCCGATCCATCGTTCTATTTCTTAGCCAGCACCAGGCAGTCTTAATGGTAACTTCTTTATAATATTATAATATAGTTTGAGGTTTGACATTGCTAGGTCACGCTCCTTTTTTTTTCCATTAATTCCCTTGCTAGTCTTGACTTTTTGTCCTTCCAGATAAATGTTATTTTGTGTACCACTATCAGATAACGTTTTGTTAGCCTGCATGTTATGGCACTGAATAAGTAAATTAGATCAGGCAGCATGGCTTTTATTATCATTATTATATTGACTCTGTCTCCCCATGAATAATTGATGCCTTTTCAGTTGTTTACATCTAACTTATTGCTTGGTGCTAAGCTTGTGGGCATATAAAGAATTCTTTATCATTTATGTAGATTTACCTTATATCCTGATATTTTGCTAAAATAGTTAATTATTTAATTTTTAAAAATTGATACCCTAGGGTCCTCTACATAGATTTTAATCATTTTTTTGAAATTTTGATAAAGCTTTTTATTTTCAAAACATATGCATGGATAAGTTGACAACATTGACTGTTGAATAGCCTTGTGTTTCAGATTTTCTCCTCCTTCCCCCCCTCCCTTCCCCCCGCTCCCTCCCCTAGAAGGTAAGCAACTCAATCTATGGTAAACATGTTATAATATATGTTAAATCCAAAATGTATGAGCATATTTATACAATTCTCTTCCTGCAAAAGAGGATTGTATCCTATTCAAATAGTGATGATTTGGTTTCCTTGTTGCTTATCTCATTCCTTTCATTTCTTTTACTTCTCTGATTTCTATGGCTAACTTTTCTCATATATTATATTGAATAATGGTGAGGACAACAGGCAGCCTTCACTCCTGATCTTATTGGGAAGGCTTCTAGGTTATCCCTTTTACCGATGATGCTCGCTGCTCATGGATCGAGGTCGATACTGCTGATCATTTTAAGGACTGTTCCTTTTATTCCTAGGCTCTCTACTGTTTGGAACAGAAATGGATGCTCTATTTTTCTTCCTTTTTTTTTTTTTTTTTTTTTTTTGCTGAGGCAATTGAGGTTAAGTGACTTGTCCAAGGTCACACAAGCTAGGAAGTGTTAAGTGTCTGAGGTCCTATTTGAACTCAGGTCCTACTGATTTCAGGGCTGGTGCTCTATCCACTGCACCACCTAGCTGCCCCTGATCCTCCATTTTTCAAAATGTTGGGATTTTTTTTTGGCATCTTTTGAGAAAATCATAAAATTTCTCTTGGTTTTGTTACTGATTTGGCCAATTATGTTGGTTGTTCCTCTAATAAAGAACCAAGTCCATATCTTATGTTTTTCTCTTATGTTTCTCTGTATTTCTCTTATGTATTTCATACATAATTTGTATGAAAATTATCTTTATGTGTAATTTTAAATATATATGTATATGTATACATATAACTTCCTGTATTTGAATAAAAGACAAAAACAGGAAAAAAGTAGGTATGCTGCTAATGCAGTACATTAGTGTTCCAGTTTTCCCATTTCTCCTCCCACATTTGTCATTATGTTTCCCTGTCATCTTTGCCAATCTGATAGGTCCTAGGTGGTATCTCAGAGTTGTTTTAATTTGCATTTCTCTAATCAATACTGATTTACAACATTTTTAAATGACTACAGATGGATATAATCACTGTATCTGAAAATCTCTGTTCATATCCTTGGATCATTGATCAATTTGGGGAATACAAATTGGACTCATTTTTCTATGTCTTTTAGAAAGTAAGCCTTCATCAGAAACACCAGGTAAAAATGGCTGCCCAGCTTTCTGTTTCCCTTCTAATCTTGGCTGCAAGGGTTTTGATTATGGAAAACTTTTCAATTTAATGTACTCAAAATGCTCCATTTTGCACTTCATAATATTCCCTCTTTTTTGTTTGCTCACAAAATCCTCCCTTCTCCAAAGATCCGACAGGCAAACTACCCCTTGTTTGCCTAAACTGTTGATGAATAAAACCTTTTACAAAACATTTTCCCCCCTTTTCAAAACAAAGACAGTGAAACCAGGCTGAGTCCTGGCTTTACAGAATACTAGCCATCACTTGAGTTTCGCTGTGTTCTGCCCTTTTTATCACCAGGTTGCAGTGCACCTTCCACTGTGAATGAGTTTCTAAATCCCCCATGAAACCACCTGACTGAAACACTGCCCTGTCCTCGAAGAAGGAAAACCTGGAAGATGAAATAGCGTCATGACTCACACTCTGGCCACCCAGGCCTCCCCGCTCTTCATGGTTTAGGACAAATTTTGATTCCAAGAAGTAGTTTTTAATGACTTGTTCTTGGGAATCACTGCGCTCCGTGAGGGAGCAGCTCAAGCGCCAGCTACAGAAAGTCTTTCTTCGTTCTCCCCAGGGGCCGGCGGCCCTCTCTTCCCCTCACTTCAGACTCTAGAAAGTTTGCAGACGCATGAGCTCAGTCTGGGAAAACCTTGAGACTCAGGGAAGAAACCACAGGAAGCCGGCTTTGCGGAGCCTTCCTCGGGCACTCGGGCAAGTCAGAGATAGGACTGTATCCTCCCACAAGGCGCATTGCTTTGTTTTCTTCTCTAGACCCTGTGTACTTAACTGCGAATGCCTGGGGAGGAGCTGAAGCCCCCAGAAGGCTGCAAGCTCTCTGTCTCTCTAATCCCCCAGGTTTCAGCCCCTAAACTGCCCCAAGAGCAACAAGAACGGAGCGAGAATCGGGCAGCGAGGTGGGGGCGGGTTGGACCTGCCGTGTTCAGTGACTCCTCCGCTCCCCAAGGTCTCTGAATGACCACCTGTGGCTCTCTTACAAGAGCCAGAGTCCCCCATCCCCCCATCGCATGAATCAGTCACAACGAGGGAAACCCTAAATGCTCTGTAGCTGATTACTAGACAAGGGCCTACAGAAAATGGGAGTCAGCTGACCTGCAGAGGGGGCACCGTTACCTGTGACTGGCCCGCCCTCCGTGTGTCCCTCTCGAGTTGCCGGCTTGGCCAGGGAGGGGATAGCATGTACTGGGCGCGTTACTGACCGCTGCTGCCTTCCCTGGGGGTGTCCACAGGGAGCAGGCAGGTTGCTGTCCCTGAAGGGCTGGCCTAGCGGGAAGCTGACATATAATCGGGGAGGGCCCAAGGCAGCTGTGAGAGCCCAGCTCCTGGGCTGGGGTCCACCCGCGCCCACCCGCGCACGTACACTTAAACCACCCGCGCCCACCCGCACGCCTACACTTAAACTAGCCGCGCACACCCGCGCGACTAAACTAAACCACCCGCGCCCATCCGTGCGCCTACACTTAAACCACCCGCACACACCTGCGCCCACCCACCCGCCTAAACTTAAACCACCCGCGCCCACCCGCCCGCCGAAATTTAAACCACCCGCGCCCACCGGCGCGCCTACACTTAAACCACCCGCGCGCCTAAACTTAAACCACACGTGCACACCCGCGCCCACCCGCGCGCCTAAACTTAAAACACCCGCGCACACCCGCGCGCCTAAACTTAAACCACCCGCGCACACCCGCGTGCCCAAACTTAAACCACCCGCGCACAACCGCTTGCCTAAACTTAAACCACCCGCGCACACCCGCGCACACCCGCGCGCCTAAACTTATACCACTCACGCACACCCGCGCACACCCGCACGTCTAAACTTAAACCACCCGCGCCTACCCGCGTGCCTAAACTTAAACCACCCGCGCACACCCGCGCACACCCGCACGTATAAACTTAAACCACCCGCGCACACCCGCGCACACCCGCACGTCTAAACTTAAAGCACCCGCGCATACCTGTGCGCCTAAACTTAAACCACTCACGCACACCCGCGCACACCCCGTCTAAACTTAAACCATCCGCGCCCACCCGCGTGCCTAAACTTAAACCACCCGCGCACACCCGCACGTCTAAACTTAAACCACCCGAGCACACCCACGGGCCTAAACTTAAACCACTCACACACACCCGCGCACACCCGCACGTCTAAACTTAAACCACCCGCGCATACCCGCGTGCCCAAACTTAAACCACCCGCACACACCCGCTCGCCTAAACTTAAACCACCCGCGCACACCCGCGCACACCCCCACGTCTAAACTTAAACCATCCGCGCCCACCCGCGTGCCTAAACTTAAACCACCTGCGCACACCCGCACGTCTAAACTTAAACCACCCGCGCACAACCACGTGCCCAAACTTAAACCACCCGCGCACACCCGCGCACACCCGCTCGTCTAAACTTAAACCACCCGCGCATACCGGCGTGCCCAAACTTAAACCACCCGCGCACAACCGCTTGCCTAAACTTAAACCAGCCGCGCACACCCGCGTGCCTAAACTTAAACCACCCGCGCATACCCGCGTGCCCAAACTTAAACCACCCGCGCACACCCGCTCGCCTAAAATTAAACCACCCGCGCACACCCGCGCACACCCCCACGTCTAAACTTAAACCATCCGCGCCCACCCGCGTGCCTAAACTTAAACCACCCGAGCACACCAGCGCACACCCGCACGTCTAAACTTAAACCACCCGCGCACAACCGCGTGCCCAAACTTAAACCACCCGCGCACACCCGCGCACACCCGCTCGCCTAAACTTAAACCATTCCCGCATACCCGCGTGCCCAAATTTAAACCACCCGCGCACACCCGCGCACACCCGCGCACACCCGCACGTCTAAACTTAAACCACCCGCGCACACCCGTGCGCCTAAACTTAAACCACTCACGCACACCCGCGCACACCCGCACGTCTAAACTTAAACCACCTGCGCCCACCCGCGCGCCTAAACTTAAAACACCCAGGCACACTCGCGCACACTCGCGCACACCCGCGTGCATAAACTTAAACCACCCGCGCACACCCGCACGTCTAAACTTAAACCACCCGCGCCCACCCGCGCGCCTAAACTTAAAACACCCGCGCACACCCGCACGTCTAAACTTAAACCACCCGCGCACACCCGCGCGCCTAAACGTAAACCACCCGCGCACACCCGCGAGCCTAAACTTAAACCACCCGCGCACACCCACGCACACCCGCGGGCCTAAACTTAAAACAACCGCGCACACCCGCACGCCTAAACTTAAACCACCGGCGCACACCCGCACGTCTAAACTTAAACCACCCGCGCACACCCGCGCACACCCGCTCGCCTAAACTTAAACCACCCGCGCACACCCGCCGCCTAAACTTAAACCACTCATGCACACCCGCGCACACCCGCACGTCTAACCTTAAACCACCTGCGCCCACCCGCGCTCTTACACTTAAACACTCACGGGCGCGCAATCCTCCCCTCCTTTCTCTCTCTCTCTTTTATCCCAAGCAGTCAGCATAACACCTGACACATGATAAGTGCTCAAAAAATTTATGGGAATAAGAGGGGCCTTGGAGCTTATCAAATACTAGATCACTGTGTTTATTGACTCCTATGTCTCATGCGCCAAATCTATTTCGCGATCCATTGTTCTATTTCTTAGCCAGTACCAGGCAGTCTTAATGGTAACTTCTTTATAACATTATAATGTAGTTTAAGGTTTGACATTGCTAGGTCACGCTCCTTTTTTTTTTTTTTTTCATTAATTCCCTTGCTACTCTTGACTTTTTGTCCTTCCAGATAAATGTTATTACTTTTTGTACCTCTATCAGGTAACTTCTTGTTAGCCTGCATGTTATGGCACTGAATAAGTAAATTAGATCAGGCAGCATGGCTTTTATTATCATTATTATATTGACTCTGTCTCCCCATGAATAATTGATGCCTTTTCAGTTGTTTACATCTAACTTATTGCTTGGTGCTAAGCTTGGTGATCATATAAAGAATTCTTTATCATTTATGTAGATTTATCTCATATTCTGCTATTTTGCTAAAATAGTTAATTATTTAATTTTTTACAATTGATACCCTAGGGTCCTCTACATAGATTATAATCATTTTTTATTGAAATTTTGATAAAGCTTTTTATTTTCAAAACATATGCACGGATAATTTGACAACATTGACTGTTGAATAGCCTTGTGTTTCAGATTTTCTCCTCCTTCCCCCTGCTCCCTCCCCTAGAAGGTAAGCAACTCAATCTATGGTAAACATGTTATAATATATGTTAAATCCAAAATGTATCAGCATATTTATACAATTCTCTTCCTGCAAAAGAGGATTGTATCCTATTCAAATAGCGATGATTTGGTTTCCTTGTTGCTTATCTCATTCCTTTCATTTCTTTCACTTCTCTGATTTCTATGGCTAACTTTTCTCATATATTATATTGAATAATGGTGATGACAACAGGCAGCCTTCACTCCTTATCTTATTGGGAAGGCTTCTAGGTTATCCCTTTTACCAATGATGCTCGCTGCTCATGGATCGAGGTCGATACTGCTGATCATTTTAAGGACTGTTCCTTTTATTCCTAGGCTCTCTACTGTTTGGAACAGAAATGGATGCTCTATTTTTCTTCCTTTTTTTTTGCTGAGGCAATTGAGGTTAAGTGACTTGTCCAAGGTCACACAAGCTAGGAAGTGTTAAGTGTCTGAGGTCCTATTTGAACTCAGGTCCTACTGAGTTCAGGGCTGGTGCTCTATCCACTGCACCACCTAGCTGCCCCTGATCCTCCATTTTTCAAAATGTTGGGATTTTTTTTTGGCATCTTTTGAGAAAATCATAAAATTTCTCTTGGTTTTGTTACTGATTTGGCCAATTATGTTGGTAGTTCCTCTAATAAAGAACCAAGTCTGCATTTCTGATATAAATTCCACTTGATCATACTATATAAATCTTGTGATATATTTTTGTCATTGCTTTGCTAGTTTTTTGTTCAAAATTTTTCTATCAATATTCACTAGGAAATTTGGTTTACATTCCCTTTCTCTTATTAGCTCTTTTTGGTTTAATGATCAGTCCAATATGTATGTGCTAGAAGAAGTTTGTTAGGACTCTTCCTTTGTCTATTTTCCCAAATAGTTTAGGTACTGAAGAAATTATTTGTTTTTTAAGATTTTTTTTGCAATATATATATACATATTTATACAGTTATCTTGCTGCACACATACACAAAAAAAAATCAGCTTTAGAAAGAAGGTAAAAATAACCTGGGAAGAAACACAACAATGAAAGCAAACCACAACAGAAAGAGTGCAAAATGCTGTTGTGATCCACACTTATTTCCTAGAGTTCTCTCACTGGGTGTAGCTGGTTCTATTCATTATTGAACAAATGAAACTGATTGGGTTCATCTCATTGCCAAAGATAGCCACTTCCATCAGAATTGATCACCATGTAGTATTGTTGTTGAAGTGTATAATCATCTCCTGGTTCTGCTCATTTCACTCAGCATCATTTCATTTATGTCTCCCCAGGTCTCTTTGGAATCATCCTGCTGGTCATTTCTTATAGAACAATAATATTCTTATGCCCAAAAAGTTATCAAATTGTGCATACCCTTTGACCCAGCAGTGTTTCTATTGCGCTTATATCCCAAAGAAATCTTAAAGAAGGGAAAGGGACCTGTATGTGCCAAAATGTTTGTAGCAGCCCTGTTTGTAGTGGCTAGAAACTGGAAAATGAATGGATGCCCATCAGTTGGAGAATGGCTGGGTAAATTGTGGTATATGAATGTTATGGAATATTATTGTTCTGTAAGAAATGACCAGCGGGATGAATACAGAGAGGACTGGCGAGACTTACATGAACTGATGCTGAGTGAAATGAGCAGAACTAGGAGATCATTATACACTTCAACAACGATATTGTATGAGGACATATTTTGATGGAAGTGGATTTCTTTGACAAAGAGACCTGAGTTTCAATTGATAAATGACAGACAGAAGCAGCTACACCCAAAGAAAGAACACTGGGAAACAAATGTGAACTATCTGCATTTTTGTTTTTCTTCCCGGGTTATTTATACTTTCTGAATCCAATTCTCCCTATGCAACAAGAGAACTGTTCGGTTCTGCAAACATATATTGTATCTAGGATATACTGCAACATATCCAACATATATAGGACTGCTTGCCATCTAGGGGAGGGGGTGAAGGGAGGGAGGGGAAAAATCGGAACAGAAATGAGTGCAAGGGATAATGTTGTACAAAAATTACCCTGGCATGGATTCTGTCAATATAAAGTAATTATTAAATAAAAAATTTTTTAAAAATAAATTAAAAAAAAAAGATTTTAAGCCGACAAAAAAAAAACCCAATAATATTCTACTTCATTCATATAACACATTTTTTTCAGCCATTCTCCAATTGATGGACACCCCTTCAATTTCCAGTTTCTAGCCACTATACAAAGGGCTGCCACAAACATTTTTGCACCTATAGGTCCCTTTCCCTCCTTTAAGATCTCTTTAGGGTATAAGCCCAGTAGTAGCACTGCTGAATCAAAGGGATCACAGTTTGATAACTTTTTGAGCATAGTTCCAAATTGCTCTCCAGAATGGTAGGATCCATTCACAACAATGCATCAGTGTGCCAGTTTTCCCATATCCCCTCCAACAGTCATCATTATCTTTTCCTGTCATCCTAACTAATCTGACAGGTGTGTAGTGGTATCTCAGAGTTGTCTTAGAAATTCTTTAAACATTTGGTAGAATTCATTTGTGAACCCATCTGTCCCTGGGAATCTTTTCCCAAGGATTTCATTAATGGTTCGTTCAATTTCTTTTTCTACGGGACCTATTTAGACCTACCATTTCCTGATCTGTTAATCTGGGTAATTCATTCTTTCAAAAATATTAATCATTTTGGTTAAATGTATTGACCTAATTTGGCAAAATATTTCTCAATTATTACTTTAATTTCTTCTTTATTGGTGGTGATTTTTCCCCTTTCATTTTTGATACTGGATATTTGGTTTTTTCTTTCTTTTTTTCTAGTCAACTAACCAATCACATTTTGTTCACCCCCCAATAAAACAAGTTTTTAGTTTTATTATCTGATTTTCATAAAAATTAATCCCATTCACTTTAACTTTGAGTTTCAGGTTTTCGTGAAACTTAATGAGATGACTGAAGCCAGTTTGCCAGTTCCAGTGATCTTATGAGAAAAAGAACCATCTAAACCCAGAGAGAGGACTGTAGGAACTGAACACCAATCACCACATAACATTTTCACTCTTTCTTGAATTTTGTTTCCTTTTTGATCTGAATTTTCTTGAGCAAAAAGAGAATTGTATAAATGTTTACACATATTTTAACATATATAATATATTAGATTGCTTGCCATATCTAAGGGAAGGGGGGGAGGGAGAAGGGGAAAATGCTAATTGCAAAGGTCAATATTAAAAAATTATCCCTGAATATGGTTTGAAAATACAAGCTTTAATTTAAAAAAGAAAAGATTGAAGAATTTCAGGATTTTCCATCTGGTGTCCAATTGAGGATTTCTAATTAGTTCTTTTCCCAAATCTTTTTAGCTACATGCCCAATTTATTGATCTGCTCTTTTTCCATTTTGTCACTATAAGAACCTAGAGAAATAAATTATCCTCTAAATACTACTTTGGCTCCATCCCATACATTTTGGTATGTTGTCTCATTGTTGTCATTCCTTTTAATGAAACTACTGACTGTATCTTGGATTTGTTCTTTGATCCCTTCAATCTTAACATTTAGATTATACACTTTTCAATTAATTCTTAACCTTCTTTCCACTGCCCTTTGTGGAATGTAACTTTTATTAGATTATGATTAAAAAAGAATACATTTCATTTTTCTGCCTTTTTCCTTTGGATTTTGAGGATTTTATGCCCTATTATATGGTCTATTTTTTGTGTAGGTACTGGGAGATGCTTAGAAAATAGTATATTCCTTTCAATCCCAATTCGATTTTTCCAAAGGTTAGTCATATCTAACTTTTCTCATTCTATTTACCCTATACCCATATATCACATCTGTTTCTAGTCCTTCTGGCTATCCTATTAGTGATAAATTTTTAAGAATTACATGTATTATTTTCTTGTGTAAGGAAGTAAACTCAAGTTCTATTGAATCTTTTAGGATTTTTTGCCCCTTTCTGTCTGTTTATGCCTCTCTTGGACGTAGGGGTGTGTGTGTGTGTGTGTGTGTGTGTGTGTGTGTGTGTGTGTATGTGTGTAAAACACACAGATATGTAGATATAGATATAGATAGATAGATATGGTTAAGGTGTTGGTTTAGTTCTGGTCTCCTTATGAAAGGTTAGAATCCTTCTAGTTCATTAAATGAACTTTCCCCTCTTGATGTATAATGTTTAATTTTGCTAGGAAAGTGATTCTTAGTTGTAGTCCTAGGTCCTTCATCTTCTAGAATATCATGTTCCAAGATCTCTTATCCATTAATGTTGTAGCTGCCAAGTTCCAGGTCATCCTGACTCCCTCATACAGGAATTATTTCTTTCTAGCTAACTGTAGTATTCTTCCTTGCTTTGGTAAGACATCTTAAGAGTCATTTTTTTTTCAGCCTAACTGCTGTACTTGACACTGTTCATTTTACTCTCTTTCTCGATATTTTCTCCTCTCTGGGTTTTCATGACTACTCTTTGCTGGTTCTCCTACCACCTATTTGATTTACTCCTTTATTCTCCAGTCATCATTTTCTTAGTCTACTTGTGTACTAAAGATCTATTTAATTAGATTTATTTCTATTCTTTCAACATACTACCTCTTGGTATTATCATCAGCTTTTATAGGTTTAATTATCTTCTCTATGCAAGTGATTTATCAATGTCCATTGTCAAGTTTCACTCTCCTCGGAGTATTCCATCAGTTATCATTTACTGGACTTTTCAAACTGGATGTCCTAGAGATATCTCAGATTTTGTATGTTAATAGATACTTTTTCCAAAAAACAGTCAAATGTACTCCACTTCCAATTTCCCTGTTTCTTTCAATGGTGTCAGCTTCTATTATTCTGCTGGCATACAATGGATAGAGTGCTAGACCTGACATCAAACAAACCTGAATTCAAACCCATCCTCAGACACCTTGTGATTCTTCCTTGCTGAAAAATGGAAATAACAAAACCTACCTTGCAAGGTTGTTGCAAATGATACAATATTTGCAAAGTGCTTAACCCAGTTCTTCACAAATAGGAAGCCCTCTTTTTCTACCTCCTTCCATTCTGCAGAATTCATCACTTTTGCCATCATATTTGACTCTCCAGTCTCCTTGATAATACAGAACAATAGTAACGACGACAAATAATCGTAATAATAATTCAAAAAGTACTTTGAGATTTGCAAGATGCTTTATAACTTTTTAAATTTTATCTTCACAATGACCATGGGAGGTAAATGTTTGGTTGTCTGCATTTTTATATGTAGGGAGACTAAGGTAGAATGGGGTTCGTGCCTTGTCTACAATTACACAGATCTAACACTCTATCTACTGTGCTGACTAGTAGCAAAATGTTGTCATTTGTATTACACCAACATCCCTCACATTTGCCTTATTCTTTATATTCATACAGCTAACACTGTTTTGTCTTTCTACTCATTTCTGTCCTAACCTCCAAGTCATCTTCTATCCTTTTACTGAAATGATTTTTCTTAAGCATCATTCTGACCGTGCAACGCTGCTCCCCATTTCTGACTGGACTTAGGACCATTGTTCTGGGCCAGAACTTGAAACAAGGTGCTAAGTAGTGGAACTGATCTAATTCAGCATGGTGCTTAACAGTTCTCTAGTTCAGTACATGTACTTAGTACTTACTATAGTTCCACGAGGTTCACACTTTAAGAGAGCACATATAAGCCAGGAGTCTCAACCAGGATTCAGTCCGGGAGATTCAGAAGCCAGAGAAGGCAGTTGGGGAGAACTAGGGAAGATCAGAGAAGTGGTGGCAGTCCTCCTGGCTCCGCCACAGAAACCAAGACACCTTCAGGAAGACGTCAAGAAGCTGGCAGAAGGAGAGAAGACAAAGGACTGACAGCAGGAGCTTAAACTCTCGGAACCAAGGAGAGATAGGCCTCTAAGAAAACTATCCGGGGCACAGAAAGGAGACAAGACTTGGAAAGAGACAATACAGGATTTGGACTTTAATACCCGGCTGCATTTGGGGTGATGACTGAACTGAAAGGAAAGCTGTTCCCAGAAGCCCCCAAGAAACCTGCTCCCCGAGAATATGACATTTTAGAGAGAATATTACAGACCATCCTCTCCCACTATCGTGCAATTGTCTACTTCTGCCTTTTGCATCGCTATCCTTTTGTTTATAGGATTCCCCCCCCCCATTTTTTGTTTTCTCCCTTTAGATTGTGAATCCCTTGACAGCAGAGACTGTCCTTTGCCTTTCTTTGTATCCCCAATGCTTAGTATAGTGCCCAGAATATGGCACTAATTAAAGGTTTCTTTAATAACATCTAATATTTTTAGTTAAATTTATTGCTTGCATTTTTAGCTAGACCTTGGATTTTATTATCAGAGGAAATTCCTGATAAAGAATCTCCTACTACTTATATAATTTGCCACCCGTTTTATAATTTAGTTTTAATGAATTGTTAGCTTTGGAATAGCGAGGAACTTAGTATTTGCCTAGCAGCACGTAGGCAGTACCGTGTCATAGACAGGATTGAATCCAACCAGCCTATAAGGTCACCCTGTTGCTTAAGACTTTGAAACCTGCAAATTCTATCCTAATGAATTCACTGACTGACTTGTTAGAAATAATAGCGAGAAAGTTGTAACTACTTAAAACAAAGGCTCTATTACCCTCTGACTAAAATAATAGACCACAAAATCCTTACTCTTGGCAGTGGGTGAGTTCAATTCTAACTAACAGCTTGTTCTGACTATGTGTGCATTGTGATCACTGTTATTTCACCGTATACTCTTACATTACTGAGCTCTTACCTGTTTTCCACAATTGTGATAATATTCATCTCTGTGTGAATGAGGTAGCTTTTAAAAATAGCACCGTAGTCCTGGAGCAGTAGATTGTGAGTTCCTGAAGAACCAGGACTGTCTTTTCTCTCTCTTTGTATCTCCAACATGTGGCCATTCTCAGGTTGGATAGATTATGCAATGACAGGCACACTAAGGCGTTGCTGCTTGAATCAGAGAATGGGACAATCATTTTCAGCTTCATTGGAATGACCTTCACTCAGACTTCCTGGAGCTGTTGGTTGGGGAGCAAGTCATGCAGAGGGTCTTTCGTGTAAGAGAAAGCTTTTCCATCTACATGGGAACAGAGCTGCTGGTTCCTCTGTGGCCCCGTAAGTATTCTCGGCCTCGGGGATTCCAGGCAAGTTCACTTGACACGGTGACATTCGTCTCTCTTCCATTTTGGTTTCCACCTTCACTGGGGTCTGGGCTTCCAGGCCTTCAAGGGACAGCACAGGATGGAGAGCTGAGCCTGACCACTAGGTCTGCGTCCTTGCTGGCACAGCCCTTTGTGTGCGGGTATGTTTGCCCGTGTGTGTGTGTGCATATGCATGTGTTTGTGCACAGGTGCTGCAACATCCCTTTGGCACCTGCCCAGAGGGGGCCTGTAGTGGCCAGGTTCAACCCCCTGACACCGGTCCAGGCCACAGGCCTGCAGACCCTGAGACCTTCAGTCTTCAAGCCTCCCTTACTACCTGGTGAGATTTTCTTATTACTTTCCCACCCCCAGGAAGCCCCCAAAAGTTTTGTTTTTCTCACCTGCTCCCAGATGCTTTTCTTGGCCCACGATAATTGCTGGGAGTAATTGCCGGGGAGGAGGTGGGGGGTGGGGGACTCCCGAGGAGATGTCCCTGCCTCCCCCTGCAGACAATGTTACTTCTGGGTGACGTGACCACTGATGATGACAGCTCCAAGGGGAGATGAGCTCAGCCTTCCAGCCGCTTATTATTCAGTCCCCAGATTCGGATCCTGCTGCCGTGACTGCTCAGAAACATCCCCCTTCTCAGAAGCAGAGGCCATCCTGGTAAATCCTCCATTCTCCCTCAGTAACCCTGATAGGAAATGGGGGGGGGGACCTTTCTTCTTTATTATCAGTGAAGGGAAGGACACAGTGTGGCCCAAGGACTCAAGGAGCCGGGGAAGGGGCACAGACCCGAGCCCAGGACCTGAGGTTACACCGGGGAGAACGCTGCCCCTGCTCTGGGATAGGGGCCCACCACTCTCCTTTACTCCTGAGGTCAGGGGTCCTGCTGTGAGGCAGGATGAGCTCAGGGGCAGCTCCCTGGTGAGAGAAGAGATCCTGAGAGAATAATAGAAACAATATAGTACAATGATGATAACTTGTCGCTTCATATCCAGTGGCCATGGAGGATTTTCCAGTTAGTCCAAGCCAGGGAAGGACCTCACGGGGCTGGGCCCACAGTATGTCTGTAACTCGGCACTGAAGGTCAGAGTCCAGACTCCTCAGCTCCGAGCTGTTCTCGGTGAGATTCCCTCAGGTTGTTCTTAAGCAAGTACGGAGCTCCCTCTGTCTGCCCAGCCAGGGGCACTTAGGGCTTTTAAAGATACAGGATCTACTTTGTATGTGTCCCTGGTGCGTGTGTTGTGGATGCTTACTGGGTGCTGGGGTTCTTTTTCAAGGTTACGCTTCCTGCCTCGGGTCTGCTGTACCTTATCATGCGGTAGTCTGCCCTTCTGTCTGCCCAGTCGTTTCCCTCCCCAGATGTCTGGCCGCCTCCGTGTCTGCCCGGCTTTGTGTCGTCCCCAATATCTGTCTTCCCAGCTGTCTGTTTGCTGCCCAACCGTCCGTCTGCCTGCCTTTTTGACTGCTTGTGTGTCTGTCTGCCTGCCTGCTTCCCTACCCATCAGTCTGCCTGTCTGCTTGCCTGGTTGTCTGTTTGTCTCTCCCTCTGTCTGCTTACCTTTGCGTCAATGTCTGTCTACCTACTTGTCTGCATAAGCACTGGTCTGTCTGTCTGCCTACCCTTCTGGCAGGCTGTCTATCTGCCTGTGTGCCTGACTAGTCGAATGTTGACTGCCTCTCTGTTTGTCTGTCTACCTGTCTTTCTGCCTACTTCCCTACTCCTCAGTCTGCTTACCTGTCTGTGTGCCTCTGCCTGCCTCCCTGTTTGTCCGTCTCTCCATCTGTCTGCTTGCTTGCCTGCCTGCTTGTCTATCTCCCCACCTGCCTACCTACCCGAATGTCTCCTGCCTTTCTGTGGGTCTGCCTATCTGTCTATCTAACCACCAGCTTGTCTACCCATCAGTCTGCCTGTCTATTTGCCTTCGTCCCTGCCTGCCTAACCTTCTGCCTGGCTGTTTATCTGCCTGTTTTCCTGTCTGTCTCTGCCTCCCTCCCTGCCTTCCTTCCTGCCTGCCTACCCAGCCAGCCACCTGTCTCCTGCTCTGTTTCTCTGCCTATCTAACCTCCAACTTGTCTACCCATCAGTCTGCCTGTCTATTTTCCTGTCTCCCTGCCTGCCTACCCAGCCAGCCACCTGTCTCCTGCTCTGTTTCTCTGCCTATCTAACCTCCAACTTGTCTACCCATCAGTCTACCTGTCTATTTTCCTGTCTCCCTGCCTGTTTGTTTATCTCCCTGTCTGCCTACCCAGCCACCTGTCTGCTGCCTTTCTGTTTGTCTGGCTGCCTGTCGGTCTATCCACCTGCTTGCATACCCACCTGTCTGACTGCCTGTGTATCTATTTGCCGGCCTACCTGCCTGCCTAACCTTCTGGCTGGCTGTCTCTCTATCGATCTGCCTGCCTCCCTGTCTGTCTGTCTCTCCGTCTGTCTGCTTCCCTGCTTGCCTTAATATCTACCTGTTTGTCTTCCTATCCATTTGTTTGCATGTCTATATCTGTCGTCCTCTCGTGTGAATTGCTGGCCACAAGCTCTTGGGCTCCCAGGACAGACAATGTAGTTGGTTGTGTCCTGTGGCTACTCGATTCTGGAGCAGGAAGGAGCCAGATCTCCCCAGTTTGGTCCCTTGCTCCAGGGCCGGCACACGGGGGATGGCGCGAGCTGACCAGCATCACCATCCCTGGCATCTCCAGAGCCCCGGCTGCAGGGCTTAGCACCTGGGCCTCCCCATCAGCCCCACCGCCTTTTGTCCCCAGGCAGAGGCTGTGATCAGCCAGTCAAGCTTAAATCAGAGGCGGCTTCTGCAGACAGGGATTCCTGACTCCAGGCCCTTCCTCCTCCCTGCTGAGCTCGGTAGGTGCCTCCTCCCTTCAGGTCCCAGATGCAAGGAGCCCAGTTCATTTAAGGAGGCAGAATGGGCACAGTAAGTTGGGGAGAGATTGGGAGCAGGGACAGACCGTTTCTCCCCTCCCTGTAGGGGAGAAAGCTGGAGGATCTTCTCCTGCTGGTGAGGGACAGAGGGGATGTAGGGAAGCAGATTATCAGGAAGCAGTTGTCATTGTATTGTTGTCCTTTTCCTTCTCTCGATGAGCTCCTCAGGCCTGTGAGCTCCTGTCTCTACCTCCATGGCCCTTCCTACAAAAACGAGGATTCAATGACCCTCCAGAATTCCCAGTTTACAATTCTTAGAGAATCACTCCTGGAAGAGAGTGGGGGCAGTGAGAGTGTGTGTCCATACACACACAGCCATAGTTAGGAGGATTTAGATCCTGCCTCTATCAGTTCTCCCTGAGAGAGCATGGACAAGATGCACAAGTGGGAGGAGGTCTCTGGGGGTTGGTAGTGGGCCCCTCTCAGCTTTTTTTTGGAGGCACTGAAGGAGTGAGTCTGAGACTATCAAGTCTCCCCCACTTAGCTCCATAGCCATTATAGCAAGTGCTGAGAATAGGAGGACGAGGGCCCAGAGATTCTAAAGGAAAATGAAATGAGAAGCGGGACAGAGGCATCATTAGGAGCACTTGGCCATGAGAGGTTTGTAAAATCTGTATCTTTTAGAGCCAGCACCAATTTAGAGGTATTGTCAGAACCTCCCCTACAGAGTGATGGACTGAGAGATTTAGAAGTAGAGGGAAAAGGCTATTTGACAGCAGGCAGTGGCAGAAAGGGAAATTGAAGTACCCATAAAAGAAATACCAAGGGGAAAGAGGGAAGAGAGGGAGGAGACTTTGGTACATTTGTTACATTTAAATGTGTCTCTGATTAAACATTTTAAAAAGCAATTAATACTGGACTTAACAAATGAGCTTCAAAGGAGAGGGAATAAAAACAATGCATTAAATGCTGTTTATAAGACACTAAATAAATTTATATATTGAGGGATATTCTATGAAATTTCTGGAGGGCAATTAGACCAGACTAGGTTCGACAAAATGACTTAAAAAGGAGGTGTTAGTCCATATGAGGGAAGGATAAAACAAAGGAAAAAAAAAACTACACACCAATATCACTCAGATCACTATTACTCATGAAATGCAATCATTTGAAACAAAATATTAGGAAATTAGGAAAACCTGCACATAGAATTATGTACAATTATTCACCATGACCAAGCTGAATTTATTACCTCAAATGTAAGGATGGTTCAACATTAGGAAAGCAATGAAAATAATATTTTTTAAAAAGCTACTAACCACATTATCATATTAATAGATGCTTTATAAGCTGTTGACATAGTCTAATGCTCATAAATACAACAACAACAACCCAAACGAACCTATCTTCAAAGCAAAGCATAGGCTTAGAAAGGTCACTTTTTAATATGTTAAAAGTACATATCCATAAATATATATCTAATAAAAATTAGAATTATTTACAGAGACCTTATACCAGAAGCTATCCCAAATAAATGCAGAAGTATAGTGATAACTGCTTTCCAGTATACAATTTTACATCTTTTTAGAAATATGGTTAAATATGAATAACAGCAATGATCACGAAATTAAAGAAATATAAATTTGTAAAGGGAAGGCCAAATTATCTTTATTTCCTGATAATGTAGTTATTTTTGAATAATTCCCAGAAAATAAGAAGAAAAAAACTGAGATAATATCTTCAGTATAATACTTATATATAAAATAAACTCATAAAAATCAGCAGCATTTTTGTAAAAAAAAAAAAAAAGGAAAAAAATTAGAATAATATGGGGAAAAAAAGAAATCAAAATTTTATTCAAGATGACTATAACAATAAATCCCTGAAAATCCATCTACCAAGACCATTACCAATGGATGAATGCAATGACAAAACATTCATTAGGGAACAAGGATATTAATTGAAAGACTACTGAGTCTGTATGTTTGAATTATACAAAAATAAAGAGATATAATATCAAATAAATGAATGTATAGAATGCATACCACACTAGTCACACTATCAAAGGTAAATTTGATTCATCTAAACAAAAGAACTCATTTGGAGGAACTAAAGTGCCATCTCCTCTCTGGTCCTGCGATTCCTGCTAGTCATCACTGGGAGACCTCCTGGGTACTGCCCCTGACATCACCCCTACCAAAGGCACTTTTAGACAACTTTGACATTGCCTGATATTTATATCGTACTTTTTAAGTTTTGTACAAGTGTCCTCTACCTATGGTTTCTTTAACTCCTGAGTTCAGAGCTATTTATTAGAGTATTAAAATCATTCAAGTGGTTTAGAGTCCCCTAGAAGATTTTGAGGGGCATATCTTTATGTCATCTCATTTATCCTATTATACTTCTCTCCTCTCATTCTTGGGAATTAGTCTTTATTACAAGGTGTCTAGCACTGTGTTAAGTGCTTTATAGCTAGAATCTTAGTCACTGGAACAATTTCCAGGTCTGCCTAGGAGTTGTGATTGGAACTCTGGGGGTACATTTAAGGTGAGACATCTGTGGAATGGATTTCTTGGGTCCAGCTCTGTCACCATGAGGGGAGGCAAAAAAGAACAACACCCATTTGATCAACAAAATTGTATATTCTTGATCCTTTTCAGGATTGAGAAAACGACCCTTTCTTTAATATTTCATGGTCCATAAGGGTTTCTCTCTGCTCTTTTGCAGAGCCTGAAGTGCTGGGCAGCATTATATCTTTCAGGGAAGGACATGGATCTTCAATGAAGTAAGAGACTTTCAATCATTTCTCTTGGAAAAACCAGATCTAAACAGAAAATTTAATCGACAATCACAGGATTCAAGAGAAACATAGAAAGGTAAACAAGGGGTGGGAGAGATATGTTATTTAAAGGATAAACTGTTTAAATCCCTAGATGAGAAAATGATATCTGTAACTTTTGAGAACTATTACCTGTTACTTGGGCAGACAAAGAGGGGCATCACATGGAAGGAAGGTGTGGTTCTGAATGGACTCTGATGTGACCATGTCAAAGAAAAAGACATGAAGGCTTGGGAAAAAGTGTGTACTGGAAAAAGAGGAAAGGCGAAGTACAATGAGACAGATTAGATCACATGAAGAGATGCAAAAGCCTCCTTCCCGTCAGAGAAAGAAAGGACGGGGATGAGCATTGTCTGAAGCTTGATCTCATCAGTTTTTGCTCTAAGAGGAGTTAACTTAATCATTCAGTTGATAATAGAAATTTATCTAACCCTAGAAAGAAGTAGGAGGAGAAAGAGGAAAGAAAAGGGAAGGACTGGATAAAAGGCAAGAAAAAGAAATAAGAGAATGGGGAAAGGAGAGATAGAAGAGAAGGTAACAGGTTGGCTAGGTTAAAAAAAAATCTGGGCCTGAAGTCAGAGGAACCTGAGTTCAAATCTGGCCTCAGACATTTATTATTTCTTAGCTATGTGACCTTGGGCAAGTCACTTAATCCCAATTGCCTCAGGGGAACAAACAAGACTAAGAGAAGGAGGAGAAGGATGACAGGAGATAAGGTATTGGGTGGGACAGATATTAAAAATACTGCTAAGGAGACGATGGAAAGAGTGTACAGAAGTGTATACGGGGGAGAAAATAGGATGGAGGGAAATACAGAGCTGGTAATTATAACTGTGAGTGTGAATGGGATGAACTCTCCCATAAAATGGAAGCGAATAACAGAGTAGATTAAAAAACAGAATCCTACAATATGTTGTTTACAAGAAACGCATTTGATACAACTACATATATAAAAAGCTGAAACAGAATTTATTATGCTTCAGCTAAAAGAAAAACAGACGTAGCGATTCTGATCTCAGATAAAGTAAAAGTAAAAATGGATCTTGTTAAAAGAGGTAAGGATCTTGATAAAGCATAGCATAAACAATAAATTAGTAAGGTACTAAATGTATATGCACCAAATAGTCGAGTAGCCAAATTCCTAGAGAACATTTTAAGCCAGTTATAGAAAGAAATAGACAGCAAAACTATACTTTAAGGGAACCTCAATCTTCCCTTCTCAGAATCAGACAAATCTCACCACAAAATAAACAAGAAAGAAACTATGAAAGTTAATAGAATTCTACAAACCTAGATAGGATAGAATTCTGCACAAAACTGAATAGAGAGAGAAAGGAATATATGTTTTCTTGGCAGTGCACGGCACCTAAACAAAAACCACACAATAGGGCATAAAAACACACAAACAAATGCAGAAAGGCAGAAAAAGTAAATGCTTTTCAGACAATAATGCAATACAAATTATATTCAATTAAAGGGCAGGGAAAGATAGACTAAAAATCAATTGGTAACTAAATAATAAATTCTAAAAAATGAATGGGTTAAACAACAGATCCCAGAAACGATCCATCATTTCATCCAAGAGAATGCCAATAATGACACAATATACCAACATTTATGGCTTTTGCAGCCAAAGAAGTTCTTAGGGGAAATTTTATATCTCTAAATACCTACAAGAATAAAATAGAGAAAAGGAGATCGATGAATTGAGCATGCAACTAAATAAGTTAGGAAAAGAGCAAATTAACCCCTCCAATTAAGTACCAAATTAGAAATTCTGAAACTCAAGGAAGATATTAATAAAATTGTAACTAAGAAAACTATTGAATTAATAAATAAAAGTAATAATATGTTTAAGAAAAAATGAATAAAAAAATTAAACTTTTGGTTAATTTGATTAGCCAAAGGAAAGGCAGGGGGTAACTATGTGGTGTGGTGGATAGAGCACTAACCCTGAAGTCGGGAGAACCTGAGTTCAAATGTGGCTTCAGACACTGAACACTAGATGTGTGACCCTGGGCAAGTCACTTAATCCCAATTGCCTCAGGGGGAACAAAAGAAAAGAAAGAAAAAAGAAAAAGAAAAGGAAAAAACCAAATCACCAGCATCATAAATGAAAAAGTTGAACTTAATACAATGAAAAAACAAATTAAAGGAATAATTAGGAGCTATTTTGTTCAAATGTATGGCCACAAATCCAACAATCTAACTGAAATTTACAAAATTGTGAATTGCCTATATTAATAGAAGAGAAAATACATTACTGAAATAGTCCCATTTTAGAAAAAGAAATTGAACAAGCCACTTAATGAACTCCCTAAGGAAAAAGCTCCAGGACCAGATGGATTCACACGTGAATTCTATCAAACATTTTAAGAAAAATTAATTCCAATATTATGTAAACTATTTGGAAAAACAGATAATAAAGGAGTCCTCTCAAACTCCTTCTATGACACAAATATGGGACTACTATGAGATTAATATCTAAATCAGGAAAAGTCAAAACAGAAAGAAACTTCAGATCAATCTCCCTAATGAATATCGATGCAAAAATGTTAAACAAAATATTAGCAAAGAGATAACGGCAACTTATCAGTATTTTCATGCACTATGACCGAGTGGGATTTATACCAGGAATACAGGCCTGATTCAATATCAGAAAAACTGTTACCATAACCCACCCTATCCATAATAAAAACAACAGAAATCATACAATAATCTCAATAGATGCAGAAAAAGCTTTTGACAAGCACCTATTCCTAGTAAAAACACTAGAATGCATAGCTTTGAAGGGAGCTTTTCTCAAAATCATAAGCAGCATCTACCTAAAATCAACAGCAAGCATTATTTGTAACAGAGAGAAGCTGGACTCATTCCCAGTAAGCTGGGGGTGAAACAAAGAACCTCACTGAGCATCACTATTATTCATCGTCGGACAAGAAATGTTGGCTTTAGCAATAATAAAAGAAAAAGAAATGAAAAGGAATTAGAATAGGTAATGAAGTAATAAAACTATCACTCTGCAGATGATATGATGATATACTTAGAAAATCCTAGAAATTCATCCAAAAAAATTTCTGAAAACAGTTTATAGCTTTAGCAAAGTTGCAGGATAGAAAATAAACCCACAGAAATCATTAGCATTTCTATACACAACTGACAAATGCCATCAGCAAGAGACTCAAAGAGAAGTTCCATTTAAAATAACTGAAGTTATTTGGGGGGGTCTAACTGCCAAGACAAACCCAAGAACTATATAAAAACAATTACAAAACTGTTGTTGCACAAATAAAGTCACATCTAAACAATGAGAAAAATATCAATTGCCCACGGACAGACCAAGCTAACATAAAAATGACAATTCTGCCTAAATTGGTCTACTTGTTCTCTACCATACTGAACAACACCCATTTGATCAAGTACATCGAATCTTTTTTGATCCTTTTCAGGACCGAGGAAACTACTCTTTCTTTAATATTTCATGGTTTATATGATATTTCTTTGTACTGTGCTCCAGAACCTGAACTGCTGGGCATCTTTGGTTTAAACCCGGAATAGGAAGAATCAGAAAAAAAAAAAAAAACTGACAAGCAATTACTCAAAATTTATTATCTATCAAGAAGTCTCTGAGGGTTTTGATCTAGATTGTGCCCTACTAAGGCTTACACTTAATTAGGGAAGGAAACATTTAGATATGAAAATCTGTGTAAGGAAAATACATGTTTATTCGAGGCCCTAGAAAGATCAGGAAAGGCTTCACATAGAAAGTGACCTTTGAGTTGAGTTTTGAAGGAAGCCAGTGATTCTTTTTCTTTTTTTATTTTATTTTATTTATTTTTTTAAATAACTTTTTATTGACAGAAACCATGTCAGGGTAATTTTTTATAACATTATCCCTTGCACACACTTCCCTCTACCCCATCCCCCAGATGGCAAGCAGTCCTTTACATGTTAAATAGGTAACAGTATATCCTAGATACAATATATGTGTGCACAACCGAACAGTTCTCTTGTTGCACAGGGAGAATTGGATTCAGAAGGTAGAAATAACCCAGGCAGAAAAACAAAAATGCAAGCAGTTTATATTCATTTCCCAGTGTTCTTTCTTCGGGTGTAGCTGCTTCTGTGCATCCTTGATCAATTGAAACTGAATTAGCTCTCTTTAGCAAAGAGATCCACTTCCATCAGAATATATCCTTAAACAGTATCGTTGTTGAGGTATATAACGATCTCGTGGTTCTGCTTATTTCACTTAGCATCAGTTCAAGTAAGTCTCACCGGTCCTCTCTGTCTTCATCCTGCTGGTCATTCCTTACAGAACAATAATATTCCATAACATTCATATACCATAATTTACCCAACCATTCTCCAATGGATGGGCATCCATTCATTTTCCAGCTTCTGGATACTACAAACAGGGCTGCCACAAACATTTTGGCACATACAGGTCCTTTCCCTTCTTCAGTATCTCTTTGGGGTGTAAGCCCACTAGAAACACTGCTGGATCAAAGGGTATGCACAGTTTGATAACTTTTTGAGCATAGTTCCAAATTGCTCGCCGGATGTGTTCATTATTCCACCAACAATGTATCAGTGTCCCTGTTTTCCCACATCCCCTCCAACATTCCGCATTATCTTTCCCTGTCATTCTAGCCAATCTGACAGGTGTGTAGTGGTATCTCAAAGTTGTCTTCATTTGCATTTCTCTGATTAATAATGATTTGGAGCATATTTTCATATGTCTATAAATAGTTTCAATTTCTTCATCTGAGAATTGTCTATTCATATCCTTTGACCATTTGTCAATCGGAGAATGGCTTGATTTCTTATAAATTAAATGAGGCCTTTATCAGAACCTTTGACTGTTAAAATATTTTCCCAGTTTATTGTTGCCCTTCTAATCTTCTCTGCATTTGTTTTGTTTGTACAAAAACTTTTCAATTTGATATAATCAAAATTTTCTATTTGTGGTCAATAGTGATCTCTAGTTCTTCTTTGGTCATAAATTCCTCCCTCTCCCACAGGTCTGAGAGGTAAACTATCCTATGCTCTTCCAATTTATTTATCATCTCATTCTTTATGCCTAGGTCATGAACCCATTTTGACCTTATCTTGGTGTTCGGTGTTAAGTGTGGGTCAATGCCTAGTTTCTGCCATACTAATTCCCAATTTTCCCTGCAATTTTTGTGAAGTAATGCGTTCTTATCCCAAAAACTGGGGTCTTTGGGTCTGTCAAACACTAGATTATTAAAGTTATTGGCTGTCTTGTCCTTTGAACCTACCCTATTCCATTGCTCAACTAGTCTATTTCTTAGCCAATACCAGATGGTTTTAGTAACTGCTGCTTTATAACATAATTTTAGATCTGGTACAGCTAGGCCACCTTCATTTGATTTTTTTTCATTAATTCCCTTGAAATTCTTGACCTTTTGTTTTTCCATACAAACTATGTTGTTATTTTTTCTAGGTCATCAAAGTAGTTTTTTGGGAGTCTGATTGGTATAGTGGGAAGCCAGTGATTCTAAGGGCAGAGGCGAGGAGGGAGGACACTTCAGGCATGAGACCCAACAAGAATAAAATTCAGAGGCTGGAAGACCAGCAAGCATTTCATTTTGTCTGCACAGAAAGAGGGATGAAGGAGGCAATGCATAAGAAGACTAGAAAAATAGTTGCTGCCAGTCTGTAAAAGGTTTTAAAGATGAATCAGAAAAATTTAACTCAATAACCCCGAATTAATACTATAGGAAAACCTTAGGAATGTAACTGATTTCATAACATTTTTAGATATAAGGGAACTCTTACTGTACATCAGTAAATTCACTCAGGAGAAAACCCTTATGAATATAACCAATGTGCAAAGGCTTTCTCAAAAAATAATCTCTAACTTTACATTACTCTCACCGGAGAGAAACTATATAAATACACCCAATGTAGAAAGATTTTTAGACATAAGGGAACTCTTGCTGGACATCATGGAATCCACAGTAGAGAAAAACCTGATGAATGTAACCAGTGTGGAAAGACTCTTACAAAAAGAAGTCTCTTTCTTAGTGGACAGCAGAGACTCCACACTGGATAGAAAGGTTCTGACTCAGAGCTGGGAGGTGAGTGAAAACCTCTCCCCAACACAATCTTATGACCTTCCTGACTCCCAAAGTCAGCTCTCTCTCCACCAGGCCACAGGACACACATGTTATTCCCACCTCAAATCTCAGGAAGCCCCCAAGAAATCTCCAGCAGCACACTTATAAACAAACCAACAACTTTTATTTGTAACAAATCCTAGAACTTAAGAAAAATAGGTTGGCAACTGTGGCTAAGAGGATGAGGGAAGTCCCTTCAAAAAGAATCCCCCTCCCCAATTCAAGCAGCTTTACAATGCTTAATACACTCGACTGAAACAGGAACCCCGTTTACCAGCATTCCCAAGGAGGTACAGAGATGCTCAACTCAAAAGCTCCTGAGGAGACAGAGCAGAGCCCACCTGACCCGCAGCCGGGGAGAGTCTCCTAAGAACACTCACAGCCTGACACCCCTCCCCCCACTTCTCCTGAAGGCCAGCAGCCAGGGCAGACATGGAAGTCTAAAATTTAAGGTTTCTATCTCCCCCCAACACTTTCTCACTGCTCAGGGAAATGCTTGGGATGACATGCAAGATGAGGACAAGGGTCAATATGAGTGACATAGAAGCTCCTCTCCCAAGTCTGGTCTTGGGGACACTGAATGGGGGCCCTTTCCAAGCAGCGCTCCTCACCAACACTACAGGCCAGGTCTTCCAGGATCCCTCAGAAAGCAAATGCACCAGGCTCAGAGCAGGAGGGGGAACCACTAGTGACCTGGGGGTGGAGGCAGGCTCTCTGTCGGGGGAATATGATTTCCTGCCCAAGAAAAAAAAAGGCAACACAAAGTCTCTGGAGGGAAGAGGAGGCTGATGAAAGGGATGGTGCAGATGGGGGGAAACTGGTAGCCAGAGTGGCTGCAGACAGGAGCAGGGATGGAGTCTTTTTTTTGCCTCAAAAGAAAAAAATAAAGCAAAAGTCCAAAAAGCCTGAGAGGAGCAACAGTAAGAGGCCAAGAGGCTCCTGAACAAATCCTGGTGAGATCTGCCCCAGAGGAGGCAGAAGGAAGAGTCCAGATGGAGCCCTGGAGGCTGCTAGGGCCAAGGGCACAATTAGGGGACAAGACCCACGTAAGGGTACAAGTGCTCACATGATCGTGCCAAGGCTTTTACAAAAAAAAAAAAAAAAAGACTCTCTTACTTTACATCAGAGAATCCACACTGGAAAGAAACCTTATGAATGTAAACATTTTGGAAACATTTAAGGGAAAAGGAAGCTCTTACTGGACATCAGAGAATCCACACTGCAGAAAGGTTATGAATATAATACATGTGAAAAGATTTTTAGACATAAGAGAACTCTTATTGGACATCAGGAAATATACATTAGAGAAAAACCTTATGCAAGTAACCAATATGAAAAGGCTTTTACAGAAAATGGGAGGTCTGAATGGACAAAGGAGTATCTATAAAGGATAGAAACCTTATAAACGTAAAGAATGGAGAAAGACTTTTAGACATAGGGTAACGCTTACTGTACATCAGTAAATTTACTTAGGAGGAAAACCTTATGAATATAACCCATGTGCAAAGGCTTTTCGAAATCAGGGGATTCTTACTGTACATCAAAGGCTTTCACAAAAAAGATTCTCTAACTTTACATCATAGAATCCACACTGGAGAGAAACCTTGTGAATATGTTCAATGTGGAAAGATTTTTAGACATAAGGGAACTCTTGTTGGACATCATGGAATTCACACTAGAGAAAAACCTTATGATTGTAACCAATGTGGAAAGACTCTTAAAAAAGAAGTCTCTTTTTTACTGGACAGCAGAGGCTCCACACTGGACAGAAAGGTTTTGACTCAGAGCTGGGACCAGGTGACTGAGAGCCTATCTAAACCTCTCCTCCCCAAACTCAATCTTACCGATGGGAACACTAGGCCCAAGATCCGACCCTCCTGACTCCCAAACCCAGCTCTCTCCCCACCAGGCCACACGGCACTCATGTCATTCCCACCTCAAACTCATGAAGCCCCCGAGACACCACCAGCGGCACACTTATCAAACTAGTCATTGTAGGAGGAATGGGAAGATAGTAAGAATTAAACTCTAAAAATACAAAAAGTACCAATTATGATAAAGATGGAAAAGAGTAGTTGTCTGAAGTGACTTGTATAGATTCATTGAGAATACACAACTGGGATGTTCGAGTCATAGATTGAAGATGGAAATAAATAGAGATACAAATATTACTTAAAAACATATAATACATTTTATGAAAGTGTACTGTAAACACAGTGGGAGAATTATCAAAATAGCCAAGTCAAATAACATATATCTTCTGTATTAAGGGAAAGAGGAAAAATAGAAACAGACCTCAGCTTTGATGAAGTGAAGATCATTCCCAGTAGAAAGTAGGCAGAGCTGCTCAATTCTTATTCTGTTATTGTTTCTCTGTGAAGATCAATGATTTTTGACCTGAAAATGTAGAAATAAGAGAAGTTAAACACAAGAAATAGATAGGAAAAGGGCCTACCTTCTCTTAATAATTTCAAATCACTAGCCTCCACTGAACTTCATTTTGCTAGGGAAAACTACCGAGTTGACTTAAGTCCTGAGCAACACGGGAAACCACAGGCGAGAAAAGGGCAAATATTCCAGTTTGAAAGACCAGAAGAAAATGGAGTTTACAAACTTTAGTATAAATTTGATATTGATCCCCAATTAAATTCTAGAATGTATTATTAAAGGGATAAACTAGAAATCGAAGCAGTGACCACAAAAAAGTCCTAATGATTTTTATCATAAGCAAAACTAACTTTAACGTCACTGTCTGAAAGTTTTACTAAACTGGTAGGTCAGGTCAATGTTCCTACTTTGATTTACCTCCATTTTAGCCGAGCAATTCATAAATTATCTCCTGCTATTTTTTGAAAGGATGGAAAAACGTGAATTAGAAAGGATCCACATGAGATGCATTCAGGAAAAGAGGAATGGTTGGACTGAAAATATAATGATCAATAATCCAATAGCAACTTGGAAGAATCTCCTTTAGTGTGTTATGGGGAATCAATGCTTGGCTTGGAATGGTTTCAAATTTTGATTCTTTTTAATGTAAAGACATAAAGGACATTCTGATAACATTTGCAGATGAGACAAAGGTTAGAGAGATGGCAAACATGTAAAAGGATAGAATCAAGATTTATAAAAGACGGAAAAGTTAAAACTTTAGGTAGAATCCGATAAAAAAGATTAAAATTTAATCAAAATAATTAAGGTTGTACATAGATTCAAAGAATTGTTGCTATTATTTGGGGGTGGGGTGGGAAAAACCGATTTCTGGCAGACTCGAGATGAATAAATCAAGAGTACGAAATGGCATAGAAAACTTGTAGGAAAGGCATCGTTTCCAACAGTAAATTAAATGATATCTTCTGTACTCTACCCTAGTTAGACCACAGTTGGCTCGATTTGTTCTGGGTGCAACAGTTTAAAAAGGTCACTCATAAGAGGGAGAAAATCTTTTAAATGGGCAAACAGGGTGTGATGGGTTATAATAAAAGCATTCAGAGGCCTCCTGGGGGGGAGGCCGCTGCTGCGGCAGAAGGGCGGAGGCCGGCTGCCGCAGCCTTGCCCCGCCTCCCCCCCAGGAGGCCGCTGCTGCGGCAGAAGGGCGGAGGCCGGCTGCCGCAGCCTTGCCCCGCCTCCCCCCCAGGAGGCCGCTGCTGCGGCAGAAGGGCGGAGGCCGGCTGCCGCAGCCTTGCCCCGCCTCCCCCCCAGGAGGCCGCTGCTGCGGCAGAAGGGCGGAGGCCGGCTGCCGCAGCCTTGCCCCGCCTCCCCCCCAGGAGGCCGCTGCTGCGGCAGAAGGGCGGAGGCCGGCTGCCGCAGCCTTGCCCCGCCTCCCCCCCAGGAGGCCGCTGCTGCGGCAGAAGGGCGGAGGCCGGCTGCCGCAGCCTTGCCCCGCCTCCCCCCCAGGAGGCCGCTGCTGCGGCAGAAGGGCGGAGGCCGGCTGCCGCAGCCTTGCCCCGCCTCCCCCCCAGGAGGCCGCTGCTGCGGCAGAAGGGCGGAGGCCGGCTGCCGCAGCCTTGCCCCGCCTCCCCCCCAGGAGGCCGCTGCTGCGGCAGAAGGGCGGAGGCCGGCTGCCGCAGCCTTGCCCCGCCTCCCCCCCAGGAGGCCGCTGCTGCGGCAGAAGGGCGGAGGCCGGCTGCCGCAGCCTTGCCCCGCCTCCCCCCCAGGAGGCCGCTGCTGCGGCAGAAGGGCGGAGGCCGGCTGCCGCAGCCTTGCCCCGCCTCCCCCCCAGGAGGCCGCTGCTGCGGCAGAAGGGCGGAGGCCGGCTGCCGCAGCCTTGCCCCGCCTCCCCCCCAGGAGGCCGCTGCTGCGCGCAGAAGGGCGGAGGCCGGCTGCCGCAGCCTTGCCCCGCCTCCCCCCCAGGAGGCCGCTGCTGCGGCAGAAGGGCGGAGGCCGGCTGCCGCAGCCTTGCCCCGCCTCCCCCCCAGGAGGCCGCTGCTGCGGCAGAAGGGCGGAGGCCGGCTGCCGCAGCCTTGCCCCGCCTCCCCCCAGGAGGCCGCTGCTGCGGCAGAAGGGCGGAGGCCGGCTGCCGCAGCCTTGCCCCGCCTCCCCCCCAGGAGGCCGCTGCTGCGGCAGAAGGGCGGAGGCCGGCTGCCGCAGCCTTGCCCCGCCTCCCCCCCAGGAGGCCGCTGCTGCGGCAGAAGGGCGGAGGCCGGCTGCCGCAGCCTTGCCCCGCCTCCCCCCAGGAGGCCGCTGCTGCGGCAGAAGGGCGGAGGCCGGCTGCCGCAGCCTTGCCCCGCCTCCCCCCAGGAGGCCGCTGCTGCGGCAGAAGGGCGGAGGCCGGCTGCCGCAGCCTTGCCCCGCCTCCCCCCCAGGAGGCCGCTGCTGCGGCAGAAGGGCGGAGGCCGGCTGCCGCAGCCTTGCCCCGCCTCCCCCCCAGGAGGCCGCTGCTGCGGCAGAAGGGCGGAGGCCGGCTGCCGCAGCCTTGCCCCGCCTCCCCCCCAGGAGGCCGCTGCTGCGGCAGAAGGGCGGAGGCCGGCTGCCGCAGCCTTGCCCCGCCTCCCCCCAGGAGGCCGCTGCTGCGGCAGAAGGGCGGAGGCCGGCTGCCGCAGCCTTGCCCCGCCTCCCCCCCAGGAGGCCGCTGCTGCGGCAGAAGGGCGGAGGCCGGCTGCCGCAGCCTTGCCCCGCCTCCCCCCAGGAGGCCGCTGCTGCGGCAGAGGGCGGAGGCCGGCTGCCGCAGCCTTGCCCCGCCTCCCCCCAGGAGGCCGCTGCTGCGGCAGAAGGGCGGAGGCCGGCTGCCGCAGCCTTGCCCCGCCTCCCCCCCAGGAGGCCGCTGCTGCGGCAGAAGGGCGGAGGCCGGCTGCCGCAGCCTTGCCCCGCCTCCCCCCCAGGAGGCCGCTGCTGCGGCAGAAGGGCGGAGGCCGGCTGCCGCAGCCTTGCCCCGCCTCCCCCCCAGGAGGCCGCTGCTGCGGCAGAAGGGCGGAGGCCGGCTGCCGCAGCCTTGCCCCGCCTCCCCCCCAGGAGGCCGCTGCTGCGGCAGAAGGGCGGAGGCCGGCTGCCGCAGCCTTGCCCCGCCTCCCCCCAGGAGGCCGCTGCTGCTGCGGCAGAAGGGCGGAGGCCGGCTGCCGCAGCCTTGCCCCGCCTCCCCCCCAGGAGGCCGCTGCTGCGGCAGAAGGGCGGAGGCCGGCTGCCGCAGCCTTGCCCCGCCTCCCCCCCAGGAGGCCGCTGCTGCGGCAGAAGGGCGGAGGCCGGCTGCCGCAGCCTTGCCCCGCCTCCCCCCAGGAGGCCGCTGCTGCGGCAGAAGGGCGGAGGCCGGCTGCCGCAGCCTTGCCCCGCCTCCCCCCCAGGAGGCCGCTGCTGCGGCAGAAGGGCGGAGGCCGGCTGCCGCAGCCTTGCCCCGCCTCCCCCCCAGGAGGCCGCTGCTGCGGCAGAAGGGCGGAGGCCGGCTGCCGCAGCCTTGCCCCGCCTCCCCCCCAGGAGGCCGCTGCTGCGGCAGAAGGGCGGAGGCCGGCTGCCGCAGCCTTGCCCCGCCTCCCCCCCAGGAGGCCGCTGCTGCGGCAGAAGGCGGAGGCCGGCTGCCGCAGCCTTGCCCCGCCTCCCCCCCAGGAGGCCGCTGCTGCGGCAGAAGGGCGGAGGCCGGCTGCCGCAGCCTTGCCCCGCCTCCCCCCCAGGAGGCCGCTGCTGCGGCAGAAGGGCGGAGGCCGGCTGCCGCAGCCTTGCCCCGCCTCCCCCCCAGGAGGCCGCTGCTGCGGCAGAAGGGCGGAGGCCGGCTGCCGCAGCCTTGCCCCGCCTCCCCCCCAGGAGGCCGCTGCTGCGGAGAAGGGCGGAGGCCGGCTGCCGCAGCCTTGCCCCGCCTCCCCCCCAGGAGGCCGCTGCTGCGGCAGAAGGGCGGAGGCCGGCTGCCGCAGCCTTGCCCCGCCTCCCCCCCAGGAGGCCGCTGCTGCGGCGGAGAAGGGCGGAGGCCGGCTGCCGCAGCCTTGCCCCGCCTCCCCCCCAGGAGGCCGCTGCTGCGGCAGAAGGGCGGAGGCCGGCTGCCGCAGCCTTGCCCCGCCTCCCCCCCAGGAGGCCGCTGCTGCGGCAGAAGGGCGGAGGCCGGCTGCCGCAGCCTTGCCCCCCTCCCCCCCAGGAGGCCGCTGCTGCTGCGGCAGAAGGGCGGAGGCCGGCTGCCGCAGCCTTGCCCCGCCTCCCCCCCAGGAGGCCGCTGCTGCGGCAGAAGGGCGGAGGCCGGCTGCCGCAGCCTTGCCCCGCCTCCCCCCAGGAGGCCGCTGCTGCGGCAGAAGGGCGGAGGCCGGCTGCCGCAGCCTTGCCCCGCCTCCCCCCCAGGAGGCCGCTGCTGCGGCAGAAGGGCGGAGGCCGGCTGCCGCAGCCTTGCCCCGCCTCCCCCCCAGGAGGCCGCTGCTGCGGCAGAAGGCGGAGGCCGGCTGCCGCAGCCTTGCCCCGCCTCCCCCCAGGAGGCCGCTGCTGCGGCAGAAGGGCGGAGGCCGGCTGCCGCAGCCTTGCCCCCCTCCCCCCCAGGAGGCCGCTGCTGCGGCAGAAGGGCGGAGGCCGGCTGCCGCAGCCTTGCCCCGCCTCCCCCCCAGGAGGCCGCTGCTGCGGCAGAAGGGCGGAGGCCGGCTGCCGCAGCCTTGCCCCGCCTCCCCCCCAGGAGGCCGCTGCTGCGGCAGAAGGGCGGAGGCCGGCTGCCGCAGCCTTGCCCCGCCTCCCCCCCAGGAGGCCGCTGCTGCGGCAGAAGGGCGGAGGCCGGCTGCCGCAGCCTTGCCCCGCCTCCCCCCCAGAGGCCGCTGCTGCGGCAGAAGGGCGGAGGCCGGCTGCCGCAGCCTTGCCCCGCCTCCCCCCCAGGAGGCCGCTGCTGCGGCAGAAGGGCGGAGGCCGGCTGCCGCAGCCTTGCCCCGCCTCCCCCCCAGGAGGCCGCTGCTGCGGCAGAAGGGCGGAGGCCGGCTGCCGCAGCCTTGCCCCGCCTCCCCCCCAGGAGGCCGCTGCTGCGGCAGAAGGCGGAGGCCGGCTGCCGCAGCCTTGCCCCGCCTCCCCCCCAGGAGGCCGCTGCTGCGGCAGAAGGGCGGAGGCCGGCTGCCGCAGCCTTGCCCCGCCTCCCCCCCAGGAGGCCGCTGCTGCGGCAGAAGGGCGGAGGCCGGCTGCCGCAGCCTTGCCCCGCCTCCCCCCCAGGAGGCCGCTGCTGCGGCAGAAGGGCGGAGGCCGGCTGCCGCAGCCTTGCCCCGCCTCCCCCCCAGGAGGCCGCTGCTGCGGCAGAAGGGCGGAGGCCGGCTGCCGCAGCCTTGCCCCGCCTCCCCCCCAGGAGGCCGCTGCTGCGGCAGAAGGGCGGAGGCCGGCTGCCGCAGCCTTGCCCCGCCTCCCCCCCAGGAGGCCGCTGCTGCGGCAGAAGGGCGGAGGCCGGCTGCCGCAGCCTTGCCCCGCCTCCCCCCCAGGAGGCCGCTGCTGCGGCAGAAGGGCGGAGGCCGCTGCCGCAGCCTTGCCCCGCCTCCCCCCCAGGAGGCCGCTGCTGCGGCAGAAGGGCGGAGGCCGGCTGCCGCAGCCTTGCCCCGCCTCCCCCCCAGGAGGCCGCTGCTGCGGCAGAAGGGCGGAGGCCGGCTGCCGCAGCCTTGCCCCGCCTCCCCCCCAGGAGGCCGCTGCTGCGGCAGAAGGGCGGAGGCCGGCTGCCGCAGCCTTGCCCCGCCTCCCCCCCAGGAGGCCGCTGCTGCGGCAGAAGGGCGGAGGCCGGCTGCCGCAGCCTTGCCCCGCCTCCCCCCCAGGAGGCCGCTGCTGCGGCAGAAGGGCGGAGGCCGGCTGCCGCAGCCTTGCCCCGCCTCCCCCCCAGGAGGCCGCTGCTGCGGCAGAAGGGCGGAGGCCGGCTGCCGCAGCCTTGCCCCGCCTCCCCCCCAGGAGGCCGCTGCTGCGGCAGAAGGGCGGAGGCCGGCTGCCGCAGCCTTGCCCCGCCTCCCCCCCAGGAGGCCGCTGCTGCGGCAGAAGGGCGGAGGCCGGCTGCCGCAGCCTTGCCCCGCCTCCCCCCCAGGAGGCCGCTGCTGCGGCAGAAGGGCGGAGGCCGGCTGCCGCAGCCTTGCCCCGCCTCCCCCCCAGGAGGCCGCTGCTGCGGCAGAAGGGCGGAGGCCGGCTGCCGCAGCCTTGCCCCGCCTCCCCCCCAGGAGGCCGCTGCTGCGGCAGAAGGGCGGAGGCCGGCTGCCGCAGCCTTGCCCCGCCTCCCCCCCAGGAGGCCGCTGCTGCGGCAGAAGGGCGGAGGCCGGCTGCCGCAGCCTTGCCCCGCCTCCCCCCCAGGAGGCCGCTGCTGCGGCAGAAGGGCGGAGGCCGGCTGCCGCAGCCTTGCCCCGCCTCCCCCCCAGGAGGCCGCTGCTGCGGCAGAAGGGCGGAGGCCGGCTGCCGCAGCCTTGCCCCGCCTCCCCCCCAGGAGGCCGCTGCTGCGGCAGAGGGCGGAGGCCGGCTGCCGCAGCCTTGCCCCGCCTCCCCCCCAGGAGGCCGCTGCTGCGGCAGAAGGGCGGATTCCTCCTCTTCAAAGGAGGTTGTTGTTGTTGTTGTTGTTGTTGTTGTTGTTGTTGTTGTTGTTGTTGTTGTTGTTGTTGTTGTTGTTGTTGTTGTTGTTGTTGTTGTTGTTGTTGTTGTTGTTGTTGTTGTTGTTGTTGTTGTTGTTGTTGTTGTTGTTGTTGTTGTTGTTGTTGTTGTTGTTGTTGTTGTTGTTGTTGTTGTTGTTGTTGTTGTTGTTGTTGTTGTTGTTGTTGTTGTTGTTGTTGTTGTTGTTGTTGTTGTTGTTGTTGTTGTTGTTGTTGTTGTTGTTGTTGTTGTTGTTGTTGTTGTTGTGTTGTTGTTGTTGTTGTTGTTGTTGTTGTTGTTGTTGTTGTTGTTGTTGTTGTTGTTGTTGTTGTTGTTGTTGTTGTTGTTGTTGTTGTTGTTGTTGTTGTTGTTGTTGTTGTTGTTGTTGTTGTTGTTGTTGTTTCAACAAGATAGCATGGTGTATGTTTTTTTTTACCTTTGTCCAGGTTTTTTTTGACATCAGGGACACTGCTACTGACCCTAGTTTTAGGTAGAACCTCTGTTTTGCTCCAGCAACTCAGACCAAGGCTTCTGATGACGATTTAGTCAGTTAGCAGAATTTGTGGCACTGTTACAAATCTGCAGCTACACAAATGCTACAAATAAAGTCTCCCAATCTCTACTTATTGAAATGGAGACACGTCATGTTTCAATACTTTCGCCACAAAAATAACAACAGTAAAAACACATCATAGGTTTCTTCAAAAAGAAACAATGTCTG
>NC_067402.1:299705365-299727358 GCF_016432865.1 Antechinus flavipes | reverse complement strand
AAGAGAGCCCTATTAGGATATAATCATCCAGATGAGAGGTGAAAAAAGCCTGAACTATCATGGTATCCATGTGACTATAAGAAAAAGGAGGATTCAAAAGAAGTAGTGGAGGTAGATAGAATTAAAATAACTTGGTAGCTGGTAAATGATAAGGCTGAGGAAGAAGGAAATGTGAAGAAAACCTCTAAAGTTGTGGACCTGAATGACTAGAAGAATGATGCTATGCTAAACATAAATATGAATTTTGAATTCTATATTCATTTAGGCCAAAGGGCATATAGTACCTATGTGCTGAGAATTAAAAAGTTTTCACAGATGTCTTTGAACTATGGAAAATAAATAAGTCAGAAAGATTTTCATAAATAAGTCAGAAAGATTTATTTTCCATAGTTCAATTCTACACTCAGACACTTACTTTTTGTGTGACCCTAGACAAGTTACTTTATCCTGTTTGCCTGCATTTCTTCATCTGTAAAATGATGGGAAAGGAAATGTCAAACCAAATGTTTACCAAGAAAACCTCAAATGGAGTCACAAAGACATATATGAAAAGAAGGTAAACAATAAAGTCTCCAATTTCTTTACTTTTTGTGCTATCAGAAGTTCTATTTCTTGCAGCTGAGTGGGGCCATAGTGCTAGAATTAGGAAGAGCTAAGTTCAAATGTGATCTCATATACTTACTAGCTGTGTGATCCTGAGCAAATCATTTAACTTCTGTCCACGTTTCATCAATGGGAATCATGATAGTTATTACCTTATGGTGTTGAGAGGATCAAATTATATTTTTGTAAAAACTGCTCAACACAGTTCAGAGAACACAGAACATGCTTAATAAATCTTTGACCCTTCTTCCTCCCACTCATTCTCTTTTCTTTATCTCTGCTCTCATAATCTCCATGTTGGCTGCTCCTTTCTCCTTGTCTTCTCATCATCCCATCCAATGTTAGTCCCTTTTCCATTTGTTTGATTAACAAAAGTATCAGGATTAACTTTAAACTTAATCTGTGATATTTGTGTCCTTGTTCAATTATTCCAAAAACTAAATTATAAATTAGATTAACTTGCTCATTCATTTATTTAATAAATACTATGTTAATTTCTCCCCTACTTTTCACACAGTTGAAATGAGTACTTAACCATTCAGAAGAATAAAGAAACAAAGCGGGGAGGGAAGATGAATGAATAAAGATCAAGAGAGAGAGGGGAATAATGTCTAGAAGGACCTGATATTTGGAAAAGAGGAAACTGAGTCAAGATAAAAAAAAAAAGAAAACTGTGAAAGGGGGATGGCAAAGTGCTAGCCACTTTGATTAGGGGAACAATAAAATCATTCCACATTTTAAAAATTTTCTCCCTTAAAAATACTATATACCAACAATAAAACTACATGTAATGGAGTAAAGCTGATGAAAATTATAGACAGTATGGCATAGGGCATGGAGAGTCAGTCTTGGAGGCCAGATAACTATATTTAAAAGTAATGGATTTCCTTTGTAATCCTGGGCATTTTATTTTATACCTTTAAGAAAATTATTCTTAGAAAGTATCCAGAAGTTTCAACAAAATGACAAAAGGGTCCAGTACATAAAAACAGTCAAGAGCTTCTATTTTAAAGCATATTTTTATCATTTGATGGAATATCTAGTAAGATGTTTTGTAGCACAGAAGCAGACAATAATAATAATCTTTTGGAGTTTTTTACATTTATTTGCAGAACTTTTTCTTTAACATTCAGTTTGGAATTCCTTGATACTTGTCAAATCTTCACTTTTTTACAAGTATATGTTATATTCATAAATGCTACATAATCACATGTATTTATATAACATATACATGTGAAAAGTATGTGTATGTCTAAATATATGTATTCATATATACATATCTATGTCTATGTATATATGTATGCACACATATATTTATATATAAACATATATGTGGGCAAGTAAAGATGGCATACTTTTGTATACAAAAGTAAAGCCTATCTATATACATATGAGTGTATATATGGGCCTATATACACATATATAGCTTATGTTTATATATGGCAGATATACATTTTTCCACATATTTGTATATATATAGTTTATATACTTATTAGCCATACAAGTTCGCTTGAGTCAAAATGAGGGTTTTTGTAAGATGATCTCTGAAATCCTTTCTATTGATGTCATTTTATTATTCTATATTTAAAAAGTTAAAGTTTGAAAGGTCATAAGAATCAGAAAGAGGATGATTTTGAACTCCCTCCTGAAAGCAAGAAAAAAAAATTTTCTGCATACTAGTGCAAAAAAACATTTAAAATGATTGCTTCTGTGCTATAGAATAAATATTCCAATTAAATGCTACTTTAAAGTAGAAATTCTTAACATTTATTTGTATCATGAACTCCTTTGACAGTATGATGAAGCCTCTGGAACTTTTAGCAAAATAATGTTTTTCACAAAAGAAATCAACTGTTTTCAAATGTATTTTAAATGTGTTTAAAATGTATTTTAAAACAAATTCATATAACCACAGGTTAAGGCTCCTTGCCTTAGAATATTTAACAGAAATAACCTTGAGCAGTAGTTAGCCCTCTGATATCAAAAGAAAACAAAAAGAAATTTATCTATTTAGCATTGTGATGGCACAGAAAAAAATAGATTGCCAACTGACCAGAGTTGTAATTATATGGAGTTTAATACTTAGCATTTTGAGATTAACCCAGGGACCATTTGGTCATCTCTGAGAAGACTGAAGGGTGCTTTTGAATGATCTAACAGGATGTTATAAAGAATTTTATTTTTCCATAATGGAGCTTCAGGTAAAAAAAAGAGAGGAAAATATAAGTTAAAGTTTAAAAAGATGATAATAACCATTGTGATCTATATAGCACTTTATATACATTATTTCACTCAATCCTTGTAATCCTATTGTTGAAGAGAAATTCTCAAAGTTCCAAGCATGACCTATTTATTAGCAAAGCTAGCAATTGCCATTAAAAAGGGTCAATGGAGTCCCAATGACCAAAGATACCTAATGAAGGCTAACAAGGTCTAATATTAAAAAGGCAACAAATATACAAAATCCTTTGCAACATAGACATATCTTTTTCTGTTTGGCATATAGATATAGAAAAATAACTAGCTAGCTATAGATACAGGTACAAATAATATATATGAATTTCTAACTAACTTCAGCTTGATATTACAACATTCATATTTCACCTTTCTGAAGCTATCTTAACAACTTACAAGATGTAATTTGGAGAATTTTGAGAGTTGCTACAACAGCTTAGATTGAATAAGCTTGACATTTAGGTTAAATAAGTTCCTTGAGGATAGTACATAAAGTGACAGGGGTAGAGGTACAAATTAGAAGAAAATAATTGTGATCTGAATGACCTGAGGGTATATGAATAAACTTGTAAGGATAAAAAATTTAAACTTCCATAGAAAAGTATAATTAAAAAATAAATTTTCACTTTTACATTGTGAACCATAACAGGATCAATCAATCAATCAATAAAATATTTGATAAGTACCTACAAGACACAAAACACTGGTAGACACCAGAACTGTATACTCAAATCTTTCAGTATGGTTATAGTGATCTTATCAGAGGTTTCCCTATTCTATTTGGTCAAAACTTTTCCTGCACACACACACACACACACACACACACACACCACATACACACACACAAATACACAAATCAAAAAAACAATAAAATATGATCAGAACTAAAATTTTGGTATATATAAATGTGACATAGGTAATTAGGTAGTGCAATGGATAGAGTACTGTACCTAGAGTCAGGAAGAATTCACAAATGATCTCTTATACTTACTATCTGCTAGACCCTGGTCAAATCTTGTTTATATCAGTTTCTTCATCTATAAAATGAGCTGGGGAAGGAAATGGCAAACTGCTATATTATCTTTGCCAAGGAAACCCCAAATGGGATCCTAATTAAACATGACTAAAAAAATGACTAAACAACAACAACAAATAACATATTTCTAGAGGGTTAACCTAATATGTATTATGATTTGGATCTAATTTAAAGTCTTCCTACATGATTCCTGGAATTCTTAGTATTTGGGTAATTGCTTATAATAAAGAACATTTCCAGAAGGCAACTTTCAAAGCGTAAACGTGTCTTCTGAAAGAGGAGTCCTATAAAACTATTAATAGTCATGATCACATTAACACATATTCCATCCATCAATAAATGGCAGGGTCACATAAAAATAGGAAACAGGAAAAATATAATAGGAGATAAAAAATGTACATATAAAATGTTGAAACATAATTGTTATCCATAGAGGACCCAATTAAGAGGACCTGGGTAATAACTTGCTGTTCAGTCAATTCATCAAAAGACATTTGACCCAACTGAGCTGCATTTTCAATACTGGGGTTGGAGGAGGTGGAATAATGTGATTGCTGAGCCACATCAATATTTGAATGATTGTGAGAAAGGATGATGTAAGAAGGAAGAGAACAGTTTCCAAACCACTGGTCAATTAATTTGACTGTGAGTTCTGTCACTATCAGATCATGAAATAGATGTTTCATGAACATTTAGAAAGAGAAGAGGTGATTTCAGAGAGCTTCATCAAGCACTGGTCATTCCATAAACTCTTTCTTTTTGACAGGATTTGACAGGTTAAGTGGATACTATTAATATAGTTTAACTAGATTTCAGCAAAGCATATTAAAAAACACAATATTCTTGTACAGAAAATGAAAGGATGTAGATTAGAAGATAATGAAGTTAGATTTATTCCTTTGGAATGAATTGGATGATTGAACTTAAAACAGTTACTAATGGTTCAATAGCAATATGACAAATGGTTTTCTACCTTTGTGCCTCAGGTACCTCTGCTTACCTTTGTACAGTTTCATATTTTTGTCTTTGATTTGAAAAAGATGGCACCCTTATGAAGTTTGCATGCACAATGTTATTTGGCCCCAGAGAGCAGAATCAGGAGAAATATGTACTTCAAAGGGCAACCTGAAGCTTAAAATCAGGAAAAGTTTCCTAAGAATTATTGCTATTGTTCATGTATTGAGTCATATCCAACTCTTCATGACTTTGTGGACCTACTGTTCATAGAGTTTTCTTTTTGAAGTGGTTTGCCTCTTCCTTTTCCAGTTTTATGTAGGCAGACATTAATTGACTTGCCTGGGGTCACACAGCTAGACTCTGAGGTCAAATTTGAAATTTAGTCTTTTTGACTCCAATCCCTTTTCTAGGAATTAGAAACATAAACATTCAGTGGGCTTCTACATATGGTTATAGCTTTCCTCTTCTTAGAAGTCTTCAAGAAGAGGCTAGATAATCACTTATATATATTTTAATGGAATTCCTTTAGTGTTTAGACTCAAAAGTTTAAAGTAGATGCCTAGGAAACTCTCTTCTGACTTCTGATTATTATAAGTGTATAATTTATTAATTGCTTATTATGTGCCAGGAACTATGCTAAGAGGATAATATAGGGAATACCAAAACAAATAATTAACAGACATGAGAAAAATAAACTCTGTTAGAATTTTTACCTTGGATCAATTGTGACATTCTGTGTCCCTTGCAAAAAGTAAATATGTGAATTCAGAGGGTGAAAAGAATGAAGCATATTCCTAGATTTTACAGAAACACTCATTAATGAATGCATTAGACAAATTCTGATTCTTTGGAAGAACTAATGGTTTAAACATCATGATTTAGAGATTCTATTCAAATTTCAGCTCTATATTATTGTAATGCTACCTTTTTATTTCAGTTTTCTCATCTGTAAAATGAAATCAATTGACTAAATGGTATCTAAGAGGCTTTCAATTCCTAGCATCTGTGATCCAGTGGTTTTAGTACATCTATTCAATTCACTTCTATTTATTTTCTCCTCTTTTTCTTGGAAATGATGAAAAGCTGAGTTGAAAATTTCCCCAAGGGAGGAAAAAATCATAGATTTCTTTCCATTTATCTTAATTTTTGAGAATCTAAGTCATGTTTTTTTGTTTTTCCCCTTGAAATGCATCTTTCTTGATAATATCAATATCATACTGTCAACTGACACATTTATGCAGTTTTTTAAAATGTGCTTACTTAATTTATGCCTATTATTAGCTGAAGACAATGCATAATTATCCAAATCCATTCCATAACACATTCTACCAACCTTTGGAAAGATTGGAACATAATCAAATTATAGATTTCATCAGTACAAATCAAATATCTATGCCTTCTCGTTTTAGTTTAAAGCAAGCTGGCAGACCTAGCAGTAACCTTATTCCAATCTGAAATGAACTTCATTATGCATGCAAAAGGAAATCTTTCTAACTGTAGGGAAGCACCATTGCAATAATTTGGCATGGTTGACTGAATTCACAAGGGGAAATATGTACAGAGTTATAAAAGATTAGATTCAAATGAAAATTTGGTGCCAATTGAATTGAGTTGTCATACCAAAAAAAAAAAGAATCAAAATAGAGTACTTCCGAGTGAAAAATTGTAACACTACATACAACAAATGATACTATGAGATATCAGAGTAATTATTCTCAGGTCTAATGTTTCTCTACATTGTGACTTTTTTTTTTTTTTTAATTGAGCTGGGACTCTCTTCTGTGTTAAAACTATTCTTAGTTAGAAAGGAGAATTGCCAGAAGTAAGGTAGCAAGCTGAACTGACTCAAATTATTTCAACTAGTATTTATAATAATATAACCTCTATAATATAACTAGTACTATGCCAAACAGGGAAATGTGTGAGGTTGAGTAGTGTAATACAAGTTATCAAATATCCAGAAAAGAAACTCCCAAAAAGTTAATTAACAAAGGTCTTGGAGAGTCTATAATATGGCTTTTCACAGTATATATATACTAGTGATGTGCCATTTCCTTCCCTAGCTCATTTTACAAATGAGGAAACTGAGGCAAATAGGGAAAAGTCACTTGCCCAAGTAGCTAATAAATAGAAGGGGCTATATTTGAACTTGGCTCTTCCCAATTCTAGGCCAAGCACTTTTATTTAGCTACCCCTTGTATGTAGAAAATTTAGATATAATGCATGCATATATCTTTGTGAATTTGTATCTGTTATTCCCCCTTGCAAAAAAATGTCTTTAAAGATCATTGTAAAGTTTACATTTTCCTTTCATTTAGAATATAAAGAGCAATCATTTCTGCTTTGGCCAGAAATCCTGTGGTTTCCACATTCCTAGATTCATTCATTCATTCATTCATTCATTTAGATTTTCTTTTTTACACTAGATGAAAGAAGAGATTCTTTGTCTCTTTTGCTACCTAACCTTAATCACTGAATAGGTGTGACCTCAATGAATAAACTGAGACATGGTTGAAAACTTTAGCTTAAAAAGGCTGAGGGCTCCCATTTCATTCAGAGCCATCTTCAGTTTTCTTGATCTATGTCTTGCCACTAGACCCCGATGGTTCTGGAGGGAAAAGTGAGGCAGGGGACCTTGCATAATGTCCCTCAAATCCCTCATTCAAATCCAGTTTACTTGCATGTCATAGCGTTACCTTCCTGATGAGAATGAAGGACAAACAACAACAGTCTCTACTTACATAGGAACAGAGGAATGAAAGTCAATATAGTTTAATGCTGTCTTGCCAAAATTAACTTAAGATCACCATTTCTAACATTGCCTTTTTTTTCTCATCCATAAAATTTTTATAAAAGAATAAAATTTTTGAAACTACTTGAAAGTGAAATGTACTATTTAACATTATTGAGTTGTCTACATAAGCTTAAATTTATTACATAGTATACATATAATATGTTAGAGAAACCAGAGTCTTTGCCAAGAAAACCCCAAATGAGGTCATAGTCAGACAAGACTAAAATGACTGAACAAAAAATGTATACTGTAACTTATTATATAATCAATATGCTATATTATGTTATATTACATAATAATTAATGCATTCATTACATATGTAATATAATTATATAGTCTTTAAACTAGATTTCAGATATCCACAAGCACAAGCAGTTTTGATTTTTATTGCTAAATCTCAGGGGGCTTCCTAGTTGGAGTCTCAAGAATGGCTGCTGAGCCCTAGCCTTCTTTATTACATGGATACATTTGAGAGACATTGTTGTACAGTAAATGAATCAGAAAAGCTAAAACTTGGTCCTAACTCTGACATTATGACACAAGCAAGGGAGTAATACTTAACACTTATGAACTTGCTGACACATAACTCTGAAGACAAACTAATATGAAATCTCAACTGAGCCCTCATGCTACATGATAATTTTTTTACTCTTTCTAAATTGATTCCCTTTCCTACTTTTCTTGTGTGTGTTCTAGACTGCTTTTCTCCTCAAGAATCTTTTCCATGCATATTTCTTAATCAGCAGAGGAATTTGCCAAAAATTTCACTAAAGAACTGAATTCATTCTTCCTTCATACTAAACTCTCTAAATAAATTTAACACCATGTTTCATTTTTTATACTTTGTCTCAAAGGAAGAAACGGTTTTCCTTCTGTCCATACTTGTGCTCTTGATAACATTTCCTGCTCCATGAGCTAGCTTCTTTGATAATTCCCTCTCTCTCCCTAATTTTTTATCTTTTTCCAGTAGGAACTTTCCTATTACTAAGAAATATTTCTGTTCTCTCCAATTCTAAAAAATTCCATTTAATAATAACCATTCAAGTTACGATCCAGTGTCTTTCCACTATTTTTTTCACCAAATTCCCTGGATATGGGTAATGCTTTTTTATTTCTTACCTCCTTTTTCTCACTTCCTATTCACTTCTCCATTTCTTACAATCTGGTTTTAAACTTCATCATTTAAATAGAACTTCTCTTTTCAAGACTAGTAACTATAATGACTATGTTTTGGACTCATTTCCCCAGAATAAAACATACTACATTTTTTCCTCAGGGTTTTTAGGTCTCCCAGAAGTGTGGGACAATAGAACACTCCCTTTAACTCAAGTCCACAATGGCTGTGTTTTTCTCATTCTTGGAAGCCAGTGATTATTTAACCACTTAACATTTAACCAATTTCTCTCCATTTAACCACTTAACATCAATTGACTTTTATAAAGGAATATTTACTTGAAGAACAAGTATATAAACTTTTCTACTCAGTACCTCAGGGGCACACTTTTAGTTGATTTCCTACTTAACTTTGGTCTTACCAAGATTATGTACAAATGTGGCTTCACTGCCAGACTTCTCTTTTATTCTTTCATTGCCTAAGTTCTGAAATTTGTGTCCCAAAGGACAATGGAGTAATCTAATGACCAACCAATTAGAAGGATTTCTGAAGCTCAAAGCTGTTTCTCAGGACATAAGTGATAGACTAACTGCAAAACCCATCTTGGACTACAACTTCCAGATTCCTGTGGCTCATTCTACTGATCTTTTGAAACACCAGTTTGGAGACTCCATTCTCCTTCACCTAAAATAGAAAATAACAAATACAGAGCAGAGGATCAAAGTCTTTCCACATGTCCACAGAGTGGGAAAAGGACACAAGCCTTAGCAGACATCATGAGCAAAGGAGCACCCAGGTCTCCTAACAGTACTGAACAAAAAATGGCAAAAAAGACCTAGATAAAGATTTATAGATATTTTGAATTTCTTTTTTTATCCATTTAAAGAGCCAGTTTTAGATGAATCAGCACATGCTCCATGATCTTTCCAAGACACTTCTCTTTTATGTCATATTGACTCTCCTGAAAGCAGATCTCTTTGGTTGGAGAGTTACTATTAAAAGTGCTCAGTGCATATTCTCTCCATATTCTAATAATCTTTTAGGCTTCCTGAAGTATTGAGGTATTGAATCTCCCCGATGTTTTCTTTAGTTTAAGACATTGTAAATCAATGACTACCCTTCTTTCCATTTAACCATTTAAAATCAATGAACTTTTATAAAGAAATATTCACTTGAAGAACAAATATACAAACTTTTCTTCTCAGTACCTCTGGGGTACAATTTTAGCTAATTTCTTCCTTAACATTGATTTCCATAATCGATGACCATATCCTGGTCACCATCCTTGACATCTCTAAAACATTTAAAAATATCTAATTCCCTATTCTTTTAGACCCTCTCTTTTTTGGATTTTTGTAACATTTCTCTCTTACTTTTCCTCCTTCTTGTCTCATCATTCTTCCTCAGTCTCCTTTGTTGAACTACCATTTCTGTCCCACCCTTAATTGTGAATCTTTTGTCTTGGATGCTACTCTTTCTCTGCTCTTGATGACTTCTTAATACCCCATGGTTCAGCCTCTTTGCAGACATTCCCAGATTGATATTTCTATCTTTTCTCTCCTAATTTTTACTTCTGCAAAACTAACTACCTTGTAGACTCTGGTCTTCTGCAAACCTCTCATACTCAGACTCTCCAAAACAGAACTCATTATCTTACACTCTCTCTCCCCAACTTTTCCTATTTCCTAATTTTTCTATTTTGATTGAAGGAAGCATTATTCTTCCTGTAACTCAAGTTTATTACCTTGTAATTGTGAACATGGAATTCTGTAATATGTATACTACACTGTTAGAAATGTTTCCTTCTATATAAGAGAATAGGACAATGAAGTCACACAACAACCAACTAATCAGAAAGATTTCTGAGGCTCAAAACTGCTAATCCATACTAGCTAAATTGAAAATGCCTGAAGCTGCAGGAAACCAAAGAACCAGCCTTGATTGGCTCAAAAAACAATCTTGAACAGCAGTTGGAGACTTGAGATTTTTCAAATATCCTGCTCTCTGGCTTATTGTGTCTACAGAAATCTTTTATCTTAACTTCCATTCCTCACCTAAAAGCCTAATAATACCTCACCCTTTTTCCACTTCTTTTTGAGCAACTGAGAGAACTCTCTGTCTCTCTGATCTACTTGAAAGCTTTTTTTAGACAATATATGCTTTGTAACCCTCTATGATTAGAGTTTGGCTCATTTCAAGGAGTCTCTTGTGGGTCTAAGATATCTTATATTAACAAAGTCATCTTCAGCTTTCCGCACTACTTGGCCCAGATTGGATGATATGGCTAATGACTAGCACAGGATCTATCCTAAAAATTATTCTAGTATGAAACTGCTGTGGGGAAATATATATGGTAACATCTCTAATTGCAATTTCTGGGCTGGTAAAATAAAGGGGTCAGAATAAGGAACAGAACTGCATAGTTTTAGAGCTAGAGTCCTCAGAAGTCATGTAACCTATTACCCTTTCACATTACTTAGGAAGTTCAGAGAGATAAAATGATTTAATTAGCCACTTAATTGACTTTCTCCTATAGTTGCTACTTAAAAAAAAAAAAAAGTATTGTAGTTACTTCATGCTTTTAATGAAAAGTTTGCCCTTTCTTTAAGATCCCTGGCCAGTTCTCTCATCTAATGATCTATGAATACATTTTTGCTCTTGAATCTTTTTTGCATCAGAAGTCTGAAGAGAAACTTTTAATACTACTCCCCATTTCCATCAGCAGCTAGTTCTGCTTGATGCTAATCAAGCATTAGCTTCTAATGAAGTCATTTTTCTCCCAGCATAAACTGATCACCTAAATCTATTACCATGCTCACTGCCTCAATACTCAACACTTTCTCAACTCCTTCAGTTGCCTCTCCTCTGATTGGAGAATTTAAGGATGGGACCATAAATTCCTCCCAAAGTGCTTCTTTATAAAGGGCTCAGAATTTTCAGAAATTTCCTAAGGTAACTATTTTTCATCAGAAACTCAACCTGTTTTCCATTCCACAAAATGTCAAAAAAAAAAAAAAAAAAAAAAACAACCCTCCCCCACTCCCCCTTATACCTACCTTTTCAGCTTTAATTGATTTATTGTCTTTTCTCAGTAGAGTAAAAGATTCTGGAGAGCAGAGATGCCTTTTTTTTTTTTTTCTTATTTATATCCCTAATCCTTAGCATAGTGACTGATAAGCTTTTCATAAATGTTTATTCAAGTTATGGATTCAATTGATGATCTGTGGGAGACCCAGAATGGCCATTAAATAATGTTTCAATAGAGTAGGGGAAAAAAAGGAAATTAACAATTTAGCATAAATCTGCTATAAAATTAGAATGTATTAAATGGTTTTAGAAATTGTATTGATAATATTCAAATATTCTTCATTTGATACTCACAAATAGTTCTGTACCCCTCCTATTAGAAAGAGGTCTATTCTCTCAGTGAAAGAAAGAGGAATTCCTTGTTCTTCAGCAATTCATGTTTGAAACAAAGTAGAAAACAGACCTATTTTTACTTATTCTTTTGCATTACCCTCAAGAATTCCTATATAGTTATGAATGCTAGGGCATTTTTTTACTACATATACTAATCTAAATAGTAATATAACCAGTAATTTTTAAAGTTTTTAATAGTAAAAATTACAATAGTTTCAAAGAGGCAGGAATCCTCCTGCTGGTAGCTATGAAAAGATGCATTGTAATTACTGCATAGCTTTAATGTAATGTGTTGGCAGGAGGCCAAAAAAAAGGTAAGGGCTTTTCTGTATGATAATTACATATTTAAATAGCTGCTTTTATTTCTTAAAATATATATGTATATAAAAACATAATTTTTAAAAAAGAAAAATAATACTACAAAACAATTTTTAAAAATCCTTAGACTAATTTAATGCTTACTTTTAATATGTACTGATCACCATTTTCTGTATACTTCTACCACCGATAGGTGAGGATAATTAAATTTATATTAGAAGTTTGTCCTCAATGAAAATTAAGATTTATCTTGCATATGTTTAAAAGTGTTTCTTATAGCCAGAGTTCTACGTAAAATAATGTTGAGTAAAAGGCTAAACCCATCTTATTTCCTGGCTAAGACTTTTTGACTGTCAGAAAAACCTTGATTCACTTAGCAATGCAATATTAGGTTAGCTAGCACATAAATATTTTGGCTTCCATAGAATTTATTTTTGAATAGGAGTAGGAAATATACTGCATGCTCAGTTTATAAATGAAGAGTGGTGGGATTTTTACCATTTACAAATTTTAAATGCTCTAGCTGAGTTTAGGATTATTCTAAATTACCAGTCATGGGTGCCAGTTAGTTAATTACTTCCCATTAAGGCTAATGGAAACAGAATGTAAATCCTCATGCATAAAATTAAGGCCATACTGATATCCAAATTACTTAGAAAAATACAAGAACTTAGGGCCACATGATATTCACCTTCCACAGAGGTAGGGGTGCTAGCTGAAAGCTTTAGTCTAGTAAAAAAAAAAAAAAAAAAGAAAAGAAAAGAAATATTCATAAGTAAGATTGACAATAATGTTAAATGCTTATGGTAAAAGATCATGGACTTGAGGAAAATAATGTGTTCATTAGATTTTAATCTTAGAAAAAAGCAATGGTGTTTTACATTATTTCTAAAGGACAAAGTAAGAAGATATACAAAAGAATGATTTGATTACTTAAGAACAGTCACCCCATGGTCCTAGTACCCTGAATAGTTTTGTTCTCTCCAATGTCAAAACTACCCTCCCCAAATAGTTCAAGATTTCTTTTTTTCTTCCTTCCTTCCTTCCTTCCTTCCTTCCTTCCTTCCTTCCTTCCTTCCTTCCTTCTTCCTTCCTTCCTTCCTTCCTTCCTTCCTTCCTTCCTTCCTTTCTTCTTTCTTTCTTTCTTTCTTTCTTTCTTTCTTTCTTTCTTTCTTTCTTTCTTTCTTTCTTTCTCTCTCTCTCTCTTTCTTTCTCTCTCTCTCTCTCTTCTCTCTCTCTCTCTCTCTCTCTCTCTCTCTCTCTCTCTCTCTCTCTCTTTTTCTTTCTTTCTTTTTTTTTCCCCTGAGGCAATTGGGATAAAATAACTTGCTCAAGGTCCCACAGCTAGAAAGTGTTAAATGTCTGAGATCAAATTTGAACTCAGGTCCTCCTGACTTTAGGGTTGGTGCTCTATCCACTGCACCACCCAGCTGCTCCATTCCTTTTCGATTTTGTCCACTTATTGTTAATTCAGATAAATAAATATCAAATTAGCCTGAATGAATTTCCTTACACAGAATAATAAGCATAATTATGTGTGTATATGTTAATATCTATGTAAATTATGTATACATGTAGACATATTTTCACATATTTGTATATATTATGTACATGTGCATGTTTATATATGTATATGTGCATGCCCATAAACAAATATACACCCAGAGGCAAACATTCTTTTTTGTCTATCTTTTCTCAGCCTTTTAGACTTATTTCCTTATCTTCCAAGACACTTCCCCACTACATATATATATCTACATCTACCTATATCTATATATAGAATTAATTGAAAACAAATAGACATATAGACAGATGATAAATAGATAGATAGATAGATAGATAGCCATACCTGATACACATTGAGAAAGATGCACCTATCTATCTAAATGGAATATTTGTCTTCCTATATATCTCTTATTTATTCCTATTAGAATGTAAGTTCTTGAAGACAAGACTACATTTTATTTATATTTGTATCTTTTTCAGAGATAGAATTGCATATCACATTGCTCAATTTTTAGCAGGATGAAGGGAATTAGACCCGAGATTTAATTGGTATAGGCATTCAGTGAGGGAACTACATCTATCAATATAGACTACCACTTGCCCTGAAATTTAATTTTATAAGTACCTGAGGGTACTGACAGATTAAATGTAGGCTAGCTTGGTATCTCTTTAAAGTGATGAGGGAGGGAGCAACTTCTGGGGCTCATCTTTGGTTTGGCTTCCTTGAAACCTAAGGCATAAAAGTCCTAGCCTCTGGGCAATTGATTTCAGAGGTTTTAGCTCAATTCCCACTACCTTGCAAAATAGTCCTTTGGATCTAGCAGAACTGGTTTTCATGGTGAATACAGAAGCAGAGGGAAGTAGTCATTTTATCTGAATTACTATTTGTTTTTAATTTAGAGTTTTATTCTCTTTATTCTTTGTTTTTAACATTATTTTTATTTCATTTTATAACTCATGAGTGTCTAATTTCATTCTAATAAGGAGCCTAAATTATTGGCATGGAAAATTGGCGTTTACCCCAGAACATAAGATTGCACAGCCAGTATGTGTCAGAGACAGGACTTGACCCTAGGTCTTGAGTCCCAGTTTTTACTATATACAACAACCACCATTCCATTTCAGGTAATAGGCACTTAGTCTGCCTTAATATTAGATTGAATATGTTGTGCCTTGAGTAGAAAAATATCGCAATAATTTTTAAAATTGCACCCACTTGCAAACTACAATTTAGAGTCTTTTATAAAAAGTTAAAAGCTTTCAGCAACTTTTTAAAAGCTGTTGATATTTTAGCTATAATAAGAATATTCACTAAAGAGATATGATCTCTTGGAGGAAAGTCAGAAGGAAAAATAATACTAGTAATCTCAGAATTAAATTAATGTCTCCACAATACATGATTTCTTTTGATTACTTTTGATTCCAAAAAAATACATTTGTTTGATTTTGATAACTGTGTGTGTGTGTGTGTGTGTGTGTGTGTGTGTGTGTGTGTTTAACTACTGAACTATGGGATTTGAAGCATTCAGGTAGAACAGAGCAATAAAACTAGATGATTTCATGAAATATTTGCCAGACTTGATTAGTCTGTTCTAGCACCTTACTATGCTCAGGGTTCAGCATGAAGAATTCATACTTCACTTATCTACCATTATGGTTACTAGCCTGTTTTAAATCAACTGATAATATAAACATGAATGAAAAAAAAATCTGCTAGAAAGAAATTCATATTTCTAAGATGTGTGTGCACTGAAGCAAAGGTATAATAAATATATGAATTATACCAGTATTGGTCTCAGATATTTCCTAGATGTGTGACCCTAGGCAAATAATTTAACTTCTCTCTGCTTCAGTTTTCTCAACTGTAAAACTATTTCACCTACTTCCCAGGGTAGCTACATGGTGCAATAGTTAGGGTGCTATGCCTGGAATCAGGAAGGTTCTTCTTTCTTGAATCCAAATCTGGATTCAGACACTTACTAGCTGACCCTGTGCAAGTCACTCAACTCTATTTGTCCCTGTTTCCTCATCTATAAAATGAGCTGGAAAAAGAAAATGACAAACTACTCCAGTGTCTTTGCTCAAAAGGGGCACAAAGAGTTAGTAATGACTGCTTACCTCCCAGAGTGGTTATGAGAATAAAATGAGGAAATGCTTGTAAAATGCTTAGTGCAGTGCCTCGAATATAGTATATATTTGATAAAAGCTAATTATTATCATTGTTTTTGTTATTATTATTATCATCATCTTAATAATCATCCTATATAATGCTGTAATTTTCCTTCTTCAATACATCTCTGATCACACTTAAATGGATTTCCTCTCTACTGTTGCAGGTAGTGAGTGACTTCATATTTTTTCTATCTTGCATAATTCTTGTCCTTGATCTCATGTAAATCTTTATATATGGTTTATCCAGAATGACAGCTTATTTAAATTTCATGAGTAATAATACAGAATGTGGTCTGGCAATTTGTTATTATTTGCCCTAACAGCATGACTGAACCATCTCCCTTTCCAGTCAGATACTTTTTGATAATGTCTTTTGTCCACTTCTGATGAGTGACTTCTTGTTGGTGAATAAACTGCACATCCATTACATGACTCCTTATTGCCTTTTGGAGAGGGATAGAAATAAGGATTAGATTTGTGAGTTCACTGATACAGGAAACTCTTAGTTGAAAAAACTCCTTTCTGACAATGCAAATCAGTTCTTTGTAATTCACAAAATTAGAAATTTGCCTTGAGCACTAAGAAATTATTTGCCTTGGGTCACACACCCAGAATGTGTCAATGATAGGATGTGAATTTAGCTCTTCCTCAGCTAAGGCCTTGGTTACTGTGGGATTATATGAACTTTAGTCATAGAACAACTTCTAACTCCATGATCAACCAAACTAGTTAAACTCCTGACTTTACTGCCCTTATCTTCCTATTAATGGAAATAAACAAGTATGAGATTATTTTTAACTCTTAGCATTCACTGGATTATGAAACAGTAAAGGAGGGAGGAAAGAAAGAGAAGGGTAGAGAATGGGGTATTTTTTCCTAAAACTGGGCCATGGGTCTGCTCTAGCCCTAAATTGTTTAAAATCCAACTGTACAGGAAGTAAAAGCAGGATGGAAAGTTCTTCCTCAGGTTTCAAAGCTTAGATGACATTTCATGTCTTCTATCCATACTTTTTTAGCCACTGTAGTTTGCATTTTCTTTTCCTTTCTCTAACCTCTATACTACTTGTTTCAGCACCATTCATTTATTTTTAATTATTAACTTTTAGGTATATGTATATACACACATGTACTATACACAAATATTATCTATGTGAGATATATAGGTAATGTACATATGACCATATATGTACTTATAGTAGATAGAAGTTATTTATGGTAATATAAAGTCTCCATATATGTAGACTATAAATGTGATGTACATGTGTGTATCTGTATATGCACACATATATGCATGTACACATCAGATATGTGTATGTGTGTGTGTGTTTGCTGTGTCATTTCAGTTGTTTTTGATACTGAAAGTCCCCATGTGAAATTTTCTTGGCAAAGATCCTGGAATGGTTTACCGTTTCCTTTTCCAATTCATTTTGTAGATGAGGAAACTGAGACAAACCAAATTAAATGTTTTTTTCCCAGAGTCACACAAGTAGGGTCTAAGGCCAGATTTGAATAGTCTTTCTGACTTGAGCCCTAGCATGATATCCACTGTGCCTAGCTACCCATGCATGTGTATGTATATAAGTGTGTATGTCCATAAATGTATATATGTGACATATGTATAAGGAATATAAGGTATAGATGTGATGTATATATGTATAATATATATGCATATATATGTATTATATTTATAGGCAATGTTTTATGTGTACATATACACACAAATATGCATAAATATACCTTCTATAAATCCCATGTGTACCATATTGTACATATGTGGTATATGTGTGATCTGTGATATATTATATAAGGTATATATACACACATGCCTTATATTCCATGTACATAATAGATTCATATATCTGACAGGGATCCTCAAACTATGGCCTGCAGGCCAGATGCAGCAGCTGAGGACGTTTATCCCCCTCACGCAGGGCTATGAAGTTTAAAGGCCCACAAAACAAACTTTTTGTTTTTACTACAGTCCGGCCCTCCAACAGTCTGAAGGACAGTGAACTGGCCCCCTATGTTAAAAGTTTGAGGACCCCTGAATCATATGTGTAGCATACACATATGTGTACCACATATAAATATCATATGAGTGTTCATGTATATGTTTACATACATATAGTATGTATTTGTGTATACATAATACACACTCTATGTGTGAGGTCATATATAAATGTGCATGTTTATACATAGATATATGAATATGCATTATGTCTTCCTGTATGAGTTTATAAGTATAATTTTGTTTGTGTGTATATATCTACTTTATATATTCCTTACCTACTCCAAATGAAATTGCATTGAAGTACCTGGAAGAAGGGATTTTACTTTAAACTCTTAAAACAAAAAGAAAAACTCTACTCCAACCATCACAGTTATAGCCTCTAGCATACTTCTGAGCCTCTAAGAGACTCTCAATAAATCATTCTTTAATTGAATAGAATGGAATTGACTTCCTCCAGTCTTGCAGTGACCATTAAAACACTCGTTGAGAGTTGCTACACTTCTAAACTGGCAGAGGAAAATGCCCTCGACAATAAAAAGACAAATAGAAAATTATTTTTCTCAAAGGGAGTAATTCACTATTAATTTCAATTCGTAGGGGAAAAATCCAGTAGTAACTTGAAGGACAAGTTTTCTGTTTTTTATAATTATGAGAACTTGTCTACTTATTTTGTAGATGAAAAGACTAAGGCCTTTTTTACTCTTTCACACTAATATTACATTGGTCTGGCAATGCCTACTGTGTGTATTCAGAGTAGTGATGGATATTGGAGGCTATATACCAAACTTAGGAAAGAGAGGCTTTTCCTTGGGAGCTTATATGAAATGTTATCAACTGAAATATTAAGAGAAAAAACCAAAAACATTGATAAAAAGTAGATAGAAATTCAGACTCAGAGTCAAGTATATTTGAATTCAAGTACCTCTTTTGACATGTACTGAGTATATGACTTGGAACAAGTCACTAAGCTTTTCAGTGCCCCCAGACTTCTTAAGACTTAAACTTCAGATTATCTCCTTAGCTGTGTTAATAGAAGAGATTGCATTATCAAGCATATTCTGACTTTGAGGTAATTCAGGCCAATTCCAATAAGAGCCATCTGTATCCAGAAAGAAGACTATAGGGACTAAATATGGATCATAACATAGTATTTTCACTTTTTTTTTGATGTTGTTTGCTTGCTTTTTTTCTTTCTCATTTTTTTTTCCTTTTTGATGTGATTTTTCTTGTGCAGCATGATAAATGTGAAAATGTTTAAAGAGAAAATAAAAGAATATCCTTACTAATTCCAATGAAAAATAAATTTAAAAAATTTAAATGGGCGAAATAATGCACTGTAGTACCTCCTCTGGGATCATTCCAACCTTTATTCACTGGAAGGTTGGGTCTTCAGCTATTACTACTATTTGGCTCTTAAAGGGTAACATTGTACTTTATGGGCCTTCAACATTGAGCTTACTCTTAACAATCATCAAATAGACAGTTTTTGCCAAAGGCTTTTTACTCACATGGTTTAACAAGAACTGTAGTTCTATAGTTTTCCCTTCAAAATCCGGGGCTACATTCTGACACCAATACAGAGTCTATGGGGAGAACAATGGTGATAAGACATACAAATAGAGATCACACATAACCAAGGAACTTCACATCTGTGAAATGATGGGGGCTTAATTTTCTTTCTTGAAAGGTTTCTTATAACATGTGTTTGCACTTAGCAAAGCATTTCATCTGATCTGGCTAAATAGAAATGGTATTAGGTAGTAGAATGGATAGAGTAGCAGGCCTAGAGTCAGATAATTCTCATGAGTTCAAATCAGCCTCAGACATTTACTAACAGTGTGACCCTGGGTAAGTCCCTATATACTGTATGCCTCAGTTTCCTCATCTGAAAAATGAGCTACAAAAGGAAATGACAAATCACTACAGAATTTTGCCAAGAAAGCATCAAATGGGATCACAGAGAATTAGACATGACTGAAAATCACTAAATAACAAGAAAGCTCAGCCAAGCTAGTCATTTAGATGCAAGGTTGGTTACTTTCTGGCCTGGAATGCTACTGGATAGCCATAGCAAGTTGCTAGTTGCTGGCCACATCTCTTGTTGGCTGGTTCAGACAGGTTGTTTAGCTCCTGGGCTGTTGCCATACTGGAGGTCATTATACACTTAAACACCTGCTGCACACTAGGCTGACAAGTCACTTAGTTACTGGGCTGTGGTTGAGATTGGTCAGGCTAATTACTTGGCCACTGATTTCTTCACAGATTATGGCATGTCTGGCAGATGGGTTGATATACTAGACTCTCTTGTACCTGTTCTTGGATGATGGGTTGCCATCTTCCCTACCTTCAACGTGACTCAGCTGGTTATTATCATTTCTTCAGCAAAATGCTGCTGAACTCTTTCAGTAAGAATTTGCAGAAAAAAGCCTAAGGTCTGCAGAAGTCTCTTTTATTCATTCAAGGTTTCAGTTCTGAGAGTTGTTATCTTCAAGTAAGAGGCTGAAGATCATGTCTCTCCTGTTCAATAATTGTTCAAATTCAGAGCAAGTCCCATCTGTGAGGAAATTTAATTTTCCTTATGGTGATCAGCTAATTACACTTGGTAGATTCCTTTTGGGTTTTTATGCAGATGAGTGTCTGCAGATCAGGCATCCTCAAGTTAAGTTCAAACTTTCTTCTGGCATTTTCATGAGCAATGGAGTTATTTAAGAACTCTATTTCTCAAGTATGAAGTGCTTCCTTTATATCAGAAAGGGATTTTGCCTTACATTTCTAAATCTGTTTATGCTTTCTTCCTATCCCCCACTCCAGCCTGAGCCTCAATCTGTCCTTTAGATTTGCTATCTATAAGAATATACACATATCCATTCAACATATTAAATGTATCAGAGAAATATAAGAAAACTAGCACGTGAAATGCAAAAGTGGAAAGGTTGTTAGTAATTGGGACAATCAATGAAGGCTTACTGGATAATTGAGTCTTTAATGATGGAATGGAAATTTAAGGAGGAATTGAAGTGAATGATAGCATGCAGCAATACTAATATAGCTTAGAGTGATTCATTGATACTCAAAAGTCAAACACAGCACAGAAGGGTAAAGCAATTCATTCAGAAATAAAATAACATGTGGTTTTCTTTGCACTCACTATTTCATAGGCTGACATGGCTGGTGGTAATAAGGCTAAATAGTGGGAAATTCTTTCAGAAATGCTAGAACTCATGGGAACATGTGTTTACCTAGAGTCTTTGTACAAAGGGACTATTGTGGAAAGTGTCATTTCACTTCTGGGATGATCTGGGTCAGAGAGCAGAGCGTGGATCAGTAATAAAATAATTTTTAAAAAATTAATCAGGAAACAATTGACAGAGGAGACAGTGGAATTATAATTTTATTATGTCAGCAAGGTTTCTGGGTATAGTATAAACTTTAAGTATATGAATTGTGTGACAAGATATAAGCCTAACAAAGTGAGACATAGACTCCTCATATTCCTCAAAAGAATAGATAGAAATACAACAGGGTTAGGGTTAAATATTAAAGAACAATAAAAATTGTTTAAAAATTAAACATTTAAAAAAGGAATGGAGGGGCAGCTAGTTAGTGTAGTGGATAGAGCACCAGCCCTGAAGTCAGGAGCATCTAAGTTCCACAGACAAAATGAATGAATCTGGGATAAAAAACAAAGTGTCAAATGGGGGGAAATCTTAATATTAAATTTTCTAATAAGATTTTGTATCAAAATATGTAAAACACATATATTTATAATTTACACATATGCATGTAAATGTGTGTATAAAACAGACATTCCCTAAGAGATACATGGT
>NC_067402.1:299680096-299704865 GCF_016432865.1 Antechinus flavipes | reverse complement strand
CCCGCGCATAAACGCGTGCCCAAACTTAAACCACCCACGCACACCCGCTCGCCTAAACTTAAACCACCCGCACAGACCCGCGCACACCCGCACGTCTAAACTTAAACCACCCGCGCACACCCGCTCGCCTAAACTTAAACCACCCGCGCACACCGCGCACACCCGCACGTCTAAACTTAAACCATCCGCGCCCACCCGCGCGCCTAAACTTAAACCACCCGCGCACACCCGCGCACACCCGCACGTCTAAACTTAAACCACCCGCGCACAACCGCGTGCCCAAACTTAAACCACCCACGCACACCCGCGTACACCCGCTCGCCTAAACTTAAACCACCCGCGCATACCCGCGTGCCCAAACTTAAACCACCCGCGCACACCCGCTTGCCTAAACTTAAACCACCCACGCACACCCGCGCACACCCGCACGTCTAAACTTAAACCACCCGCGCCTACCCCCGTGCCTAAACTTAAACCACGCACGCACACCCATGCACAACGGCATGTATAAACTTAAACCACCCGCGCACACCCGCGCACACCCGCGCGCCTAAACTTAAACCACCCACGCACACCCGCGCACACCCGCACGTCTAAACTTAAACCACCCGCGCCTACCCCCGTGCCTAAACTTAAACCACCCGCGCACAACCGCTCGCCTAAACCTAAACCACTCACGCACACCCGCGCACACCCGCTCGCCTAAACTTAAACCACCCGCGCACACCCGCGCACACCCGCACGTCTAAACTTAAACCATCCGCGCCCACCCGCGCGCCTAAACTTAAACCACCCGCGCACACCCGCGCATACCCGCTCGCCTAAACTTAAACCATCCGCGCATAACCGTATGCCCAAACTTAAACCACCCGCGCACACCCGCTCGCCTAAACTTAAACCACCTGCGCACACCCGCGCACACCCGCACGTCTAAACTTAAACCACCTGCGCACACCCGCGCACACCCGCACGTCTAAACTTAAACCACCCGCGCATAAACGCGTGCCCAAACTTAAACCACCCACGCACACCCGCTTGCCTAAACTTAAACCACCCACGCACACCCGCGCACACCCGCACGTCTAAACTTAAACCACCCGCGCACACCCGCTCGCCTAAACTTAAACCACCCGCGCACAACCGCGCACACCCGCACGTCTAAACTTAAACCATCCGCGCCCACCCGCGCGCCTAAACTTAAACCACCTGCGCACACCCGCGCACACCCGCACGTCTAAACTTAAACTACCCGCGCACAACCGCGTGCCCAAACTTAAACCACCCGCGCACACCCGCGTACACCCGCTCGCCTAAACTTAAACCACCCGCGCATACCCGCGTGCCCAAACTTAAACCACCCGCGCACACCCGCTTGCCTAAACTTAAACCACCCACGCACACCCGCGCACACCCGCACGTCTAAACTTAAACCACCCGCGCCTACCCCCGTGCCTAAACTTAAACCACGCACGCACACCCATGCACAACGGCATGTATAAACTTAAACCACCCGCGCACACCCGCGCACACCCGCGCGCCTAAACTTAAACCACCCACGCACACCCGCGCACACCCGCACGTCTAAACTTAAACCACCCGCGCCTACCCCCGTGCCTAAACTTAAACCACGCACGCACACCCATGCACAACGGCATGTATAAACTTAAACCACCCGCGCACACCCGCTCGGCTAAACTTAAACCACCCGCGCATACCCGCGTGCCCAAACTTAAACCACCCGCGCACAACCGCTCGCCTAAACCTAAACCACTCACGCACACCCGCGCACACCCGCGCGCCTAAACTTAAACCACCCACGCACACCCGCGCACACCCGCGCACACCCGCACGTCTAAACTTAAACCACCTGCGCACACCCGCGCACACCCGCACGTCTAAACTTAAACCACCCACGCACACCCGCGCACACCCGCACGTCTAAACTTAAACCACCCGCGCCTACCCCCGTGCCTAAACTTAAACCACGCACGCACACCCATGCACAACGGCATGTATAAACTTAAACCACCCGCGCACACCCGCGCACACCCGCGCGCCTAAACTTAAACCACCCACGCACACCCGCGCACACCCGCACGTCTAAACTTAAACCACCCGCGCCTACCCCCGTGCCTAAACTTAAACCACGCACGCACACCCTTGCGCAACGGCATGTATAAACTTAAACCACCCGCGCACACCCGCTCGGCTAAACTTAAACCACCCGCGCATACCCGCGTGCCTAAACTTAAACCACCCGCGCACAACCGCTCGCCTAAACCTAAACCACTCACGCACACCCGCGCACACCCGCGCGCCTAAACTTAAACCACCCAGGCACACTCGCGCACACCCACGCACACCCGCGTGCCTAAACTTAAACCACCCGCGCATACCCGCGTGCCCAAACTTAAACCACCCGCGCACACCTGCACGTATAAATTTAAACCACCCGCACACACCCGCTCGCCTAAACATAAACCACCCGCGCATACCCGCGTGCCCAAACTTAAACCACCCGCGCACACCCGCACGTCTAAAGTTAAACCACCCGCGCCCACCCGCACGTCTAAACTTAAACCACCCGCGCCCAAGGGCGCGCCTAAACGTAAACCACCCGCGCACACCCGCGAGCCTAAACTTCAACCACCCGCACACACCCGCGCACACCCGCGCACACCCGCGGGCCTAAACTTAAAACAACCGCACACACCCGCGTGCCCAAACTTAAACCACCCGCGCACAACCGCTCGCCTAAACTTAAACCACACGCGAATACCCGCGTGCCCAAACTTAAATCACCCGCGCACACCCGCTCGCCTAAACTTAAACCACCCGCGCACACCCGCGCACACCCGCACGTCTAAACTTAAACCACCCGCACACACCCGCTCGCCTAAACATAAACCACCCGCGCATACCCGCGTGCCCAAACTTAAATCACCCGCGCACACCCGCTCGCCTAAACTTAAACCACCCGCGCACACCCGCGCACACCCGCACGTCTAAACTTAAACCACCTGTGCACACCCGCGCGCCTAAACTTAAACCACCCGCGCACACCCGCGCACACCTGCACGTCTAAACTTAAACCACCCGCGCACACCCGCGCACACCCGCACGTCTAAACTTAAACCACGCGCGCCTACCCCCGTGCCTAAACTTAAACCACGAACGCACACCCATGCACAACGGCACGTATAAACTTAAACCACCCGCGCACACCCGCGCACACCCGCTCGCCTAAAATTAAACCACCCGCGCATACCCGCGTGCTTAAACTTAAACCACCCGCGCACAACTGCTCACCCAAACTTAAACCACCCGCGCATACCCGCTCGCCTAAACTTAAACCATCCGCGCATAACCGTATGCCCAAACTTAAACCACCCGCGCACACCCGCTCGCCTAAACTTAAACCACCTGCGCACACCCGCGCACACCCGCACGTCTAAACTTAAACCACCTGCGCACACCCGCGCACACCCGCACGTCTAAACTTAAACCACCCGCGCATAAACGCGTGCCCAAACTTAAACCACCCACGCACACCCGCTTGCCTAAACTTAAACCACCCACGCACACCCGCGCACACCCGCACGTCTAAACTTAAACCACCCGCGCACACCCGCTCGCCTAAACTTAAACCACCCGCGCACAACCGCGCACACCCGCACGTCTAAACTTAAACCATCCGCGCCCACCCGCGCGCCTAAACTTAAACCACCTGCGCACACCCGCGCACACCCGCACGTCTAAACTTAAACTACCCGCGCACAACCGCGTGCCCAAACTTAAACCACCCACGCACACCCGCGTACACCCGCTCGCCTAAACTTAAACCACCCGCGCATACCCGCGTGCCCAAACTTAAACCACCCGCGCACACCCGCTTGCCTAAACTTAAACCACCCACGCACACCCGCGCACACCCGCACGTCTAAACTTAAACCACCCGCGCCTACCCCCGTGCCTAAACTTAAACCACGCACGCACACCCATGCACAACGGCATGTATAAACTTAAACCACCCGCGCACACCCGCGCACACCCGCGCGCCTAAACTTAAACCACCCACGCACACCCGCGCACACCCGCACGTCTAAACTTAAACCACCCGCGCCTACCCCCGTGCCTAAACTTAAACCACGCACGCACACCCTTGCGCAACGGCATGTATAAACTTAAACCACCCGCGCACACCCGCTCGGCTAAACTTAAACCACCCGCGCATACCCGCGTGCCTAAACTTAAACCACCCGCGCACAACCGCTCGCCTAAACCTAAACCACTCACGCACACCCGCGCACACCCGCGCGCCTAAACTTAAACCACCCAGGCACACTCGCGCACACCCGCGCACACCCGCACGTCTAAACTTAAACCACCTGCGCACACCCGCGCACACCCGCACGTCTAAACTTAAACCACCCACGCACACCCCGCACACCCGCACGTCTAAACTTAAACCACCCGCGCCTACCCCCGTGCCTAAACTTAAACCACGCACGCACACCCATGCACAACGGCATGTATAAACTTAAACCACCCGCGCACACCCGCGCACACCCGCGCGCCTAAACTTAAACCACCCACGCACACCCGCGCACACCCCGCACACCCGCACGTATAAACTTAAACCACCCGCGCCTACCCCCGTGCCTAAACTTAAACCACGCACGCACACCCTTGCGCAACGGCATGTATAAACTTAAACCACCCGCGCACACCCGCTCGGCTAAACTTAAACCACCCGCGCATACCCGCGTGCCTAAACTTAAACCACCCGCGCACAACCGTGAGCCTAAACTTCAACCACCCGCGCACACCCGCGCACACCTGCGGGCCTAAACTTAAAACAACCGCGCACACCCGCGTGCCCAAACTTAAACCACCCGCGCACAACCGCTCGCCTAAACTTAAACCACCCGCGCACACCCGCTCGCCTAAACCTAAACCACTCACGCACACCCGCGCACACCCGCGCGCCTAAACTTAAACCACCCAGGCACACTCGCGCACACCCACGCACACCCGCGTGCCCAAACTTAAACCACCCGCGCACACCCGCACGTCTAAAGTTAAACCACCCGCACCCACCCGCACGTATAAACTTAAACCACCCGCGCCCACCCGCGTGCCTAAACGTAAACCACCCGCGCACACCCGCGAGCCTAAACTTAAACCACCCGCGCACACCCGCGCACACCCGCGCACACCCGCGAGCCTAAACTTAAAACAACCGCGCACACCCGCGTGCCCAAAATTAAACCACCCGCACACAACCGCTCGCCTAAACTTAAACCACCCGCGCATACCCGCGTGCCCAAACTTAAACCACTCAAGCACACCCGCGCACACCCGCACGTATAAACTTAAACCACCCGCACACACCCGCTCGCCTAAACATAAACCACCCGCGCATACCCGCGTGCCCAAACTTAAACCACCCGCGCACACCCGCTCGCCTAAACTTAAACCACCTGCGCACACCCACGCACACCCGCTCGCCTAAACTTAAACCATCCGCGCATACCCACATGCCCAAACTTAAACCACTCAAGCACACCCGCGCACACCCGCACGTATAAACTTAAACCACCCGCACACACCCGCTCGCCTAAACATAAACCACCCGCGCATACCCGCGTGCCTAAACTTAAACCACCCGCGCACACCCGCTCGCCTAAACTTAAACCACCCGCGCACACCCGCACGTCTAAACTTAAACCACCTGTGCACACCCGCGCGCCTAAACTTAAACCACCCGCGCACACCCGCGCACACCTGCACGTCTAAACTTAAACCACCCGCGCACACCCGCGCACACCCGCACGTCTAAGCTTAAACCACCCGCGCCTACCCCCGTGCCTAAACTTAAACCACGCACGCACACCCATGCACAACGGCACGTATAAACTTAAACCACCCGCGCACACCCGCGCACACCCGCTCGCCTAAAATTAAACCACCCGCGCATACCCGCGTGCTTAAACTTAAACCACCCGCGCACAACTGCTCACCCAAACTTAAACCACCCGCGCATACCCGCTCGCCTAAACTTAAACCATCCGCGCATACCCGCATGCCCAAACTTAAACCACTCAAGCACACCTGCGCACACCCGCACGTCTAAACTTAAACCACCCTTGCCAACCCGCGCGCCTAAACTTAAACCACCCGCGCACACCCGCGCACACCTGCACGTATAAATTTAAACCACCCGCACACACCCGCTCGCCTAAACATAAACCACCCGCGCATACCCGCGTGCCCAAACTTAAACCACCCGCGCACACCCGCACGTCTAAACTTAAACCACCCGCGCCCACCCGCACGTCTAAACTTAAACCACCCGCGCCCACCCGCGCGCCTAAACGTAAACCACCCGCGCACACCCGTGAGCCTAAACTTCAACCACCCGCGCACACCCGCGCACACCTGCGGGCCTAAACTTAAAACAACCGCGCACACCCGCGTGCCCAAACTTAAACCACCCGCGCACAACCGCTCGCCTAAACTTAAACCACCCGCGCACACCCGCTCGCCTAAACCTAAACCACTCACGCACACCCGCGCGCCTAAACTTAAACCACCCAGGCACACTCGCGCACACCCACGCACACCCGCGTGCCTAAACTTAAACCACCCGCGCATACCCGTGTGCCCAAACTTAAACCACCCGCACACACCCGCGCACACCTGCACGTATAAATTTAAACCACCCGCACAAACCCGCTCGCCTAAACATAAACCACCCGCGAATACCCGCGTGCCCAAACTTAAACCACCCGCGCACACCCGCACGTCTAAACTTAAACCACCCGCGCCCACCCGCACGTCTAAACTTAAACCACCCGCGCCCACCCGCGTGCCTAAACTTAAACCACCCGCGCACACCCGCGAGCCTAAACTTAAACCAACCGCGCACACCCGCGCACACCCGCGCACACCCGCGAGCCTAAACTTAAAACAACCGCGCACACCCGCGTGCCCAAAATTAAACCACCCGCGCACAACCGCTCGCCTAAACTTAAACCACCCGCGCATACCCGCGTGCCCAAACTTAAACCACCCACGCACACCCGCTTGCCTAAACTTAAACCACCCACGCACACCCGCGCACACCCGCACGTCTAAACTTAAACCACCCGCGCCTACCCCCGTGCCTAAACTTAAACCACGCACGCACACCCATGCACAACGGCATGTATAAACTTAAACCACCCGCGCACACCCGCGCACACCCGCTCGCCTAAACTTAAACCACCCGCGCATACCCGCGTGCCCAAACTTAAACCTGCCGCGCACAACTGCTCGCCCAAACTTAAACCACCCGCGCATACCCGCTCGCCTAAACTTAAACCATCCGCGCATATCCGCATGCCCAAACTTAAACCACCCGCGCACACCCGCACGTCTAAACTTAAACCACCCGCGCTACCCGCGCGCCTAAACTTAAACCACCCGCGCACACCCGCGCACACCTGCACGTATAAATTTAAACCACCCGCACACACCCGCTCGGCTAAACTTAAACCACCCGCGCATACCCGCGTGCCCAAACTTAAACCACCCGCGCACACCGCGCGCCTAAACGTAAACCACCCACGCACACCGCGCACACCGCGCGCCTAAACTTAAACCACCCAGGCACACTCGCGCACACCCACGCACACCCGCGTGCCTAAACTTAAACCACCCGCGCATACCCGCGTGCCCAAACTTAAACCACCCGCGCACACCCGCGCACACCTGCACGTATAAATTTAAACCACCCGCACACACCCGCTCGCCTAAACGTAAACCACCCACGCACACCCGCGAGCCTAAACTTCAACCACCCGCACACACCCGCGCACACCCGCGCACACCCGCGGGCCTAAACTTAAAACAACTGCACACACCCGCGTGCCCAAACTTAAACCACCCGCGCACAACCGCTCGCCTAAACTTAAACCACACGCGAATACCCGCGTGCCCAAACTTAAACCACTCAAGCACACCCGCGCACACCCGCACGTATAAACTTAAACCACCCGCACACACCCGCTCGCCTAAACATAAACCACCCGCGCATACCCGCGTGCCCAAACTTAAACCACCCGCGCACACCCGCTCGCCTAAACTTAAACCACCCGCGCACACCCGCGCACACCCGCACGTCTAAACTTAAACCATCAGCGCCCACCCGCGCGCCTAAACTTAAACCACTCACGCACACCCGCGCACACCCGCACGTCTAAACTTAAACCACCCGCGCACACCCGCGCGCCTAAACTTAAACCACCCGCGCACACCCGCGCACACCCGCACGTCTAAACTTAAACCACTCGCGCACACCCGCGCACACCCGCGTACCTAAACTTAAACCACCCGCGCACACCCGCACGTCTAAACTTAAAACACCCGCGCCCACCCGCACGTCTAAACTTAAACCACCCGCGCCCACCCGCGCGCCTAAACGTAAACCACCCGCGCACACCCGTGAGCCTAAACTTAAACCACCCGCGCACACCCGCGCACACCCGCGCACACCCGCGGGCCTAAACTTAAAACAACCGCGCACACACGCATGCCCAAACTTAAACCACCCGCGCACAACCGCTCGCCTAAACTTAAACCACCCGCGCATACCCGCGTGCCCAAACTTAAACCACTCAAGCACACCCGCGCACACCCGCACGTATAAACTTAAACCACCCGCACACCGGAAACCATGGTTTCCTCTGCCATGTTCTCCTGAAGCTCCTAGAAAACTCTTCAAACAGAGTTTGTCCTGTTCAGGTGGGGAGCTGAGCCTGGAAGCTTACCCAGCCCTTCTCCTGGTCATCAGAGCAGAAAGTATCCTCCTGGGCTGCTCCTGTCCTCGTGCCTCGGGTCTCTTTGAAACCCTCCCCTTGACCACTCCTTGGCTCCTGCCAGTAAGCACCGAGAAAGGCCTTGGGTCCAAGCCCGGCAGTTCTAGTACACGGAGCTCTGGGCCATCCCGCTGCTCTGGGGCTTCTAAGACCTGCCCTGGCACAGGGAACTCTCTCTCCTCTCTAAAAGAGGCTGCTGGGATTCTCGCCCCCACCTCTGTCATTGCTGGGCACCAAAGTACTGGACCAACTGTTCCTTTTGCTGGTTTAACTTAAGCTCCCCTGTGCAGAGTGCCAGGAACTGGCAGAGACCGTGAGAACAACTGGGAGAGAAAGAAGGATTAAGAGTCACATTAGTGCGTCATGGCACTCCAGGTTCTTGGATAGCATGATTGCTCTAAGCTGCAGCAGGCCTTGGGTTGGCCTGGAAGAGTATAATGGATAGAACTGACTTCAGTCACTTCACTGGGGAGTAAACTGCATTTCTCCCTTCGTCTGCCTCCGTCCTAGGAATTGTTCCTTCCTTTGACCAGATCACTGAGACTCAGATGTCCCCACCCCCTTGCTTGTAGAGCTTTCTGGTCCAGGACCCTCCTTGCCAGAGACAACATTTTCTAGACCTTCTTTCTCTCCACCCCCTTCTCCTCTTTCCAGTCTCTGCTTAAGATCATCCAGACATAACAGAACTCCTCCCCGCTTTACTCTTCTTTGATTCCCTCCGTGAGCCCGAATAGGAATCCGAGAGAACACGTGTCCTCTCGCTATGGTTGTATATAACGAGCTCTACCTTTCGAGTCCCCTCGAACTAGCAAATGGCTAGTTCATTCTGGATTATATTTTGTATTTCTCCTCATGGGTCTCAACTTAGAAAGTTTTCTACATTTGTGGGCTTTTCCTTAGGAATGCTGGGAAGGACTTTCATTAAAGATACTTTTCCCCTGAAAGCATTCCATTTGTTTTCGCTTCATAGTTTGCTCTTGGCCATAAGGTCAGGTCCTTTGCCTTTTGTCATATCCCGTTCCAAATTCTCTGCTCCTTAATGAAAGTTGCTGCCAAATTGTGTCTGGTTCTAATGGCGGCTTCTTGGTACTTGAATTGGACTGGACTTTCTTTCTGGAGGCCTGCAGGCTTCTTCTCATCGACTTGGCAGCTCTACATTTTGGTGACGTTTTCCTGGGAATTTTCCTTCTGTTTCCTTCTGTTTCTGTCTATGTCTCTCTCTTTTCTCTCTCTCTCTCTCTCCCTGGGTCTCTATTTCTCTGTCTCTCTGTCTGTCTCTTTGTCTCTCTGTTCCTCTCTGCTTCTCTGGATCTCCGTTTATTTCTCTCTCTCTCTGTCGCTCTCTCTCTGCAAACTCTGCAGTTTGTCAGATCTTTCTTAAACCAAAACATTCAGAAAGAAAGAATACAATACATGAGCATTTATTAAGTGTGTTCTCTGTGCCAGTCACTGTGCGACTTGCTGGACATCCAAGCAGAGGCAAAAGGAAGGAGAGTCCCTGTCTTCACTGAGCTTGCATTCTAATGAAAGAAAACTGTATATGAAAGGAAATTGAAAAGCAGAGAGGGGGCAAATCGGAGAGGAAAGAACCTGACTCTACGGGCATGACTTTGAAGTCTAGGAGAATTCAGGAATGAAGCCAGGGGGAGTATAAAGTGAGGTGGAGCTTTGATTCTCTACACAATGAAGACTCCAAGAGGAACTAACGAATGGGAGCAGATCTCGCAGACAGAGATGCTGAAAACATGGAGCAAGAGGATTGGAGCCATTCCATGCAGTCCCCAGAGGCCCAGCATTGAAGAAAATCCCAGCCCAAGGACGAAGTAGAGAGGGCTTGGATTTGAAGGACAGCAGAGATCAGAAATAGAGCCCGAAGGAAAAAGAACTCAAGGTAGAGCACAATGGGACCCTCGTGACCCTCTCTTTCCTCGGCCCAAGAGTACAGTTACTGCCCTTCCCTGCCAAACTGTATGTGGATTCGCAATACCATCCCTTCCATTATTCAGAAGACTCCTCCTCTATAGTCCTTACTTTAATTTTCAGTCCCACCGGTGCTGGCTCTATCCCTGCTGCCTGTTGCAGCTGTCTTAAGAGATCAAATAGAAATACTCACCGCCCCCCCAACCTAGAAACAAACAAAAATCCTGTACATGAGACCTTATCATCCTTCCTATTATAGTCTTCAATCTCACTGCCTCTTCTTAACTGAACTTATAAAAGGCATCCACCTCTTTTCCTCCCAGTTGATTCTAAAATTCTCTGCAAGTGGCTTTAGATCTCATCATTTGCTGGCTGGCCTCTTGAAACTTACTAATGATCTCTTTTTAAAATAATATTTTATGTTATCCCTCAATTACATGTGAACATCATTTTTGACATTTGCTTTTTAAAAAAAAGATGTTGAGTTCCAAACTTTCATTCTCTAACTTCCCCTCTCCTTGAGACAGTAAGCAATCAGATACAGATTCCACATGTAATATCGAGTAAAATATTTCATTTTTAGTCATTTTTTACAATAAAACTTGGAAAGAAAGAAACAGGAAGGAAAGAGGGAGGGAAGAAAAAAGCAAGAAAAGAAAGGAAGAAGGAGAAAAGAAAAAACAAAGTAAAAAGGAGGAAGGAAGGAAGGGAGGGAAGAAAGTAGGAAGGAAAAAAGGGAAGGGAGGAAAAAAAGGAAGGAAAGAAAAAAGAAGTAAAAAGATCAGTGTTTTCTTAGGTCAAATGCTATGTAAGAAAACATTTTGGTTTGGAGAGCAATCTGGTAAATGCAGTCAAATTGACCCAAAAAAATTTCCATCCAATAATTCCCACTGCTTTCTTGAATCAGATGAGATAAACCCTTGGCACAGTGGCTGGGAAATCATAAGTAATTAATAAATTCTGGTTCCTTCTCTCCATACTTCTACTTCTTTTTTTTTTTTTTTTACTATTAAATAACCTTTTATTGACAGAACCCATGCCAGGGTAATTTTTTACAGCATTATCCCTTGCATTCACTTCTGTTCCGATTTTTCCCCTCCCTCCCTCCACCCCTCCCCTAGATGGCAAGCAGTCCTTTACATGTTGAGTAGGTTACAGTATATCCTAGATACAATATATGTGTGCAGAACAGAACAGTTCTCCTGTTGCACAGGGAGAATTGGATTCAGAAGGTAAAAATAACCTGGGGAAGAAAAACAAAAATGCAAGCAGCTTATATTCATTTCCCAGTGTTCTTTCTTTGGGTGTAGCTGCTTCTGTCCATCCTTGATCGATTGAAACCGAATTAGCTCTCTTTGCCGAAGAGATCCACTTCCATCAGAATACATCCTCAAACAGTATAGTTGTTGAAGTATATAATGATCTCCTGGTTCTGCCGTTTCACTTAGCATCAGTTCCTGTAAGTCTCGCCAGTCCTCTCTCTATTCATCCCGCTGGTCATTCCTTACAGAACAATAATATTCCATAACATTCATATACCACAATTTACTCAACCATTCTCCAATGGATGGACATCCTTTCATTTTCCAGCTTCTGGCCACTACAAACAGGGCTGCCACAAACATTTTGGCACATACAGGTCCCTTTCCCTTCTTTAGTATCTCTTTGGGGTATAAGCCCAGTAGAAACATTGCTGGATCAAAGGGTATGCATAGTTTGATAGCTTTTTGAGCATAGTTCCAAATTGCTCTCCAGAATGGCTGGATATGTTCACAATTCCACCAACAATGTATCAGTGTCCCTCATACTTCTAGTTCTGAGTTGTCTTTCGAAGCAATAATTCTTTTTCCTTCCTTTTCTTTAAAGTCAGTTTTTTTTCACTGATATTTAAAGTCACCTTTACAGAATTTATTTGGAGATAAATCCCGAACTGGGTCTTTAAGATGAAAAAATTCCAGTGATCTCTTTGATTTCTCCCTGTTGGCTTTCTATAGTAAGCTCTTCCAACAGAAGTCCTTTTTTTCTGTAATAAATAGGGTCCCAATAGGCCCTGTGCCATCGTGTGAAACCCTCAAACATGGGAGCCCTTCCTCTCCAGATGAGGGAAATCTCTGACCCTTCTGCAATATGGGGTGCTATGGACAGCAAAAAGAGGTGCCTTCTCTCTACAACCTTCCTGCCAAAAGCCAAGTGCCAACTCTCCCAACGGTGATATTAAAAACTCCAATATTTCTTGTCCCTTTCCTTCTAGTCTCACACTTTTCATCTTGATCCCCCAAAACTCAGTCCCTTAACAACAAAAGAACTGAGTTCCCCCAGGACACCAACAGATAGAAAAGTGGAGACGTCAAGAGCTGATGTCAGGCATCGATCACAATCATATAGAGGAAGACCCACATGGTGGGCTGTGTAAGTGGAGGGCCAGGAGTGGTACACCAGCAATGGGGCCTTCTTCTAGGGGCTTAGTGTGGTGGTTTGATGTAAGAATTACTCTGTTGGGATCCGCTTCCTTTTTGTTCCTCCATTGTGGCTGAGCTGGGCCATGATTCTGCCACTTTCCTGATATTCAGGGATGGTGAGAAGAAGCAGAGCTTTGTGGTACCCTTTCCACTTGCCATCTAGAGGAAAGTCCCTGGGAAATAAAAAGCCTTGTTTGGGAGGACAGCATTCTGACCATGGATGCAACCACCGCCATTTCAGCTTCATTGGAATGACCTTGACTCAGGCTGCCTGGAGTTGTTGGTTGGGGAGCAAGTCATGCATAGGGTCTTTCGTGTAAGAGAAAGCTTTTGCGTTTACATGGGCACAGAGCTGCTGGTTCCTCTGTGGTCCCGTAACTATTTCTCGGCCTCGGGGATTCCAGGGAAGTTCACTTGACACGGTGACATTCGTCTCTCTTCCATTTTGGTGTCCACCTTCACTGGGGTCTGGGCTTCCAGGCCTACAAGGGACAGCACAGGATGGAGAGCTGAGCCTGACCACGAGGTCTGCGTCCTTGCTGGCACAGCCCTTTGTGTGCGGGTATGTTTGCCCGTGTGTGTGTGTGCATGTGCATGTGTGTGTGCACAGGTGTCGCAACACCCCTTTGGCACCTACCCAGAGGGGGCCTGTAGTGGCCAGGTTCAACCCCTTGACACCGGTCCAGGCCACAGGCCTGCCGACCCTGAGACCTTCAGTCTTCAAGCCTCCCTTACTACCTGGTGAGATTTTCTTATTACTTTCCCACCCTTTGTGTCTTCCCAAATATTTGTCTTCCCAGCTGTCTGTCTATTTGCCCAATCATCTGTCTGCATGTCTGCCTGTCTATCTGCTTACCTACCTATCAGTCTGCCTGCCTACTTGTCTGTCTGTCTCTGCCTTTCTGCCTGCCTGTTTGTCTATCTCCCTGTCTGCCTGACTAGTCATCTGTTGACTGCCTCTCTGTCTGTCTACCTGCTTGCCTACCCATCAGTCTGCCTCCCTGTTTGTCGGTTTCTCTATCTGTTTGCTTACTTACCTCCCTGCTTTTCTATCTCCCCACCTGCCTACCCAGCCAACTGTCTCCCGCCTTTCTGTTTGTCTGCCTATCTGTCTATCTAACTACCACCAGTCTACCTGTCTATTCGCCTGCCTCCCTGCCTGCCTGTCTACCTGGCTGTCTCTGCATTTCTGCATGCCAGTTTATCTCCCTGTCTACTGCCTGTTTTTCTGGCTGCCTGTCGGTCTATCCACCTGCTTGCATACCCACCTGTCTGACTGCCTGTCTATTTGCTGACCTACCTGCCTGCCTAACCTTCTGGCTGGCTGCCTCTCTATCGATCTGCCTGCTTCCCTGTCTGTCTGTCTCTCCGTCTGTCTGCTTCCCTGCTTGCCTTAATATCTGCCTGTTTGTCTTCCTATCCATTTGTTTGCATGTCTATAGCTGTCGTCCTCTCGTGTGAATTGCTGGCCACGAGCACTTGGGCTCCCAGGGCAGACAATGTAGTTGGTCCCGTGTCCTGTGGCTACTCGATTCTGGAGCAGGAAGGAGCCAGATCTCCCCAGTTTGGTCCCTTGCTCCAGGGCCGGCACACGGGGGATGGCACGAGCTGACCAGCATCACCATCCCTGGCATCTCCAGAGCCCCGTCTGTAGGGCTTCGCACCTGGGCCTCCCCATCAGCCCCACCGCCTTTTGTCCCCAGGCAGAGGCTGTGATCAGCCAGTCAAGCTTAAATCAGAGGCGGCTTCTGCAGACAGGGATTCCTGACTCCAGGCCCATCCTCCTCCCTGCTGAGCTCGGTAGGTGCCTCCTCCCTTCAGGTCCCAGATGCAAGGAGCCCAGTTCATTTAAGGAGGTAGAATAGGCACAGGAAGGTGGGGAGAGACTGGGAGCAGGGACAGACCGTCTCTCCCCTCCCTGTAGGAGGGAAAGCTGGGGGATCTTCTCCTGCTGGTGAGGGACAGAGGGGATGCAGGGAAGCAGATTATCAGGAAGCAGTTGTCATTGTATGGCAGTGTTTTTCCTTCTCTTGATGAGGAGCATGAGGTCCTCAGGCCTTTGAATCCTGTCTCTATATCCATGGCCCTGCCCTACAAAAGCAAGGATTCAATGACCCTCCAGAATTCCCATTTTGGAATGCTTGGGGAATCACTCCTGGAAGACCCCCCCCACACACACAGCCATAATTATGAGGATTTGGATGCTGCCTCCATAAATTCTCCCTGGGAGAGCATGGAAAAGATGCCCCAGTGGGAGGAAGTCTCTGGGGTTAGTAGTGGGGACTTCTCTGCTTTCTTTGCCGGATCGGAGGTAACACAACCTGAGGCTATCGGGTCTCCTTAACTTTGCTCCATAGCCATTGTAAGGATGTGCTGAGGATAGGAGGACAAGGGGCCAGATATTCTACAGGAAAATGAAATGGGAGGTGGGACAGAAACATTCTCTGGAGGACTTGCCCTCCTACATCCTGAGGGGTTTGTGAAATCTGCCCCTTCCACAGTCACCACAAAATTAACAATATTATCAGAACCTGCCATTTAGAGGTTTGTACTGCTTTCCTTTGCCTATGGTTTCTCCTGTTCCTGAGGTCAGATATTTGTATAAAGCAGTAAAAACATTTAAGTGGTTTCGAGTTTCCTAGAAGGTTTTGAGGAGCAGGTGATGTGGTTGATAAAGATGTCCGTGTGATGATCTAATTTGTGTCATTTATACTTCTCCTTTCCTCTTTATCTTGGGAACTAGGCTTTACCACTAAGTGTCTGGCACTGGGCTAAGTGCTTTTACATGACATAATAAAAACGACAATTCTGCCTCAATTGGTCTACTTGTTCAATGCCATACTCAGCAGCAACATCCTTTTGATCAAGTAAATTGTATCTTACTTGATCCTTTTCAGGATCGAGGAAACTACTTTCTGATTGCATGCTCCATATGGTATTTCTTAGTACTGTGCTCCAGAACTGCTGGGCATCTTTGGGTTAAATCCGGAGCAGGGAGAATCAGTTAAAAAAAAAAAAAAACTGACAAGCCATCATTCAAAATTTACCTTTTGCCAGGAAGTCTCTGAGAATTGTGGCTTGTGCCCTCCTAATCCTTACACTTAATTAAGGAAGGAAACATTTACACATAAAAATGTATGCACAGCAAATACATGGTTATTTGAAGCCCTAGAAAGAACTGGAAAGGCTTCCCACACAAGATGATCTTTGAGCTGAGTTTTCAAGGAAACCAGTGATTCCGAGGGCAGAGGTGAGAAGGAGGGCACTTCAGGTAGAAGCCACAGCATATATGAAGTTCAGAGGCTGGAGATGCAAGGAAGAGAAGCAAGCAATCCATTTTGGCTGCACCCCAGAGAGATGAAGGAGGCGATGCATGCGAAGACTAGAAAGATAGTTGAAGCCAGTCTGCAAAGGGTTTTAAAGAACCAGAGATATTTAACTCAATAAGTCTGTGTTCAAAAAATATGAAAACACAAATTACTTGGAGACCTTATTCAATATGAACTCCTGGAAAACCTGAAAAATACTTTAGTAGGAATTATTTTTAGACTAATAGCTTTCAACACATGCTGTCCACAAGAAGCCCAAAATAGATGTAAAGCTAGAAAATGAAAGTTCACATCAGCGTGATTAGATGACTTACACATCTACTGCGAGGGAGAGATTTCAAGGAAAGGAATAAGGCTGTTACCAAAGGCAAAAAAGGTAAGTTTGATCGCATGAAGTTGAACATCTCTTGCACGATCAAACCCATGTCCTTTGTATTAAAAGGAAAGCTGTAAATGGGTGGAGCACAGAGGAATCTTCATATCTAATATCCTCTTTAAGGAATGACATTTAAACTATATAGAAAGTTTGTGAATTTATAAGGACAAGCTCCATTCCTATGGTTAAGTAATCCAAAGGTGCAAACAATTCACAAAAAGAATTGTACGCTATTTATGAACATATAAAATTTCTGTAAATATATGATAATATGAGAATTAAAAATCTAAAGTTTGAGATTCAAGGAGGAACACTGCGGAAATATTTAGTGTTCAAAAGTCAACCATGAGTTAGGTATACTTCTGTACTGTTGCTGCAACAGCAAATTAGTCCAACCATTTGAGAAATTAATTTCAAATGTCTGGACCCTCTGACTCAGAGGTCCTACATTTAGGTAGATAATTCATGGTAGTCAAAGCAAAAAGAAAGATCTCATATACTATAAAGTATTTATCGTATCCAAATAAAAATAAAGAATTAGAAATACAACAGATGTTTATCATTCTGGGCATGCATAAATATCGGTTGTGTGTTGCCAAATATGGTATTAATTCATTTCATTTAACAGTAACTGTGAAGAATTCAAAGAAGTGTGAGAACATTTTTATAAATTCATGTACAGTGAAGTCAGGAACTAGGAAAACAATATACACAGTGCCAAAAGCAATGTAACGAAAAGAATCAAAACGTAGAAATTGAACAATGTAATTATAATCACCAAAACTACCTAGCGAAAAATTAAAAAAATACAACTCCTAACTTACATTGCAGAGGGAAGGAGCCATGGATGGGGAAAGTTGTATACTTCATAAGACACGACTGTGATATTTATTCATTTTAGTGAAGTGCTTCTTTTTTTTTACTGAAAAAAGATGAAAGAAAGAAGAAAAGGTCACAAATATATTACAATGTTGATAGAAGCTCTTTTTATATGAAAAAGCTGAAAATGTGGGGGAAGGCCATCAACTAGGGATAGGTCCTTTATGAATGCAGTGAGGAATTATTGTCCTATAAGAAATGAGAACACGGATTACTTCAGAGAAGCCTTGAAATTACCTGGATGAACTGGTACTGCAGTATGAAATGAGCAGAACTAGAACAGTGTGGGTTACAGAATCAATATTCTAAAAGTGCACAGTTTCTAGCGCTTGTATAAACTGAGGATGAATAAAATGGGCAGAATCAGGAGAACAATTTCTACATTCTCAAGAACTCTGTAAAAACAAATTGCCGACAATGCGATTACCCATAATTCTGAGAATCAATCATGAAGTATGCCACCCATGATAGAGAAGTGCTGTTTCTTTGTGACCTGGAAGCAAAAGATTGCTACTGCCAGAGATGATCATTTGGTTCAACTCGTCTCCAAAAACATTCAGTTTAACCGCAGTGATTCACCAGTCTCCTTCTCTCTCGACCCAACACAAGGTGTTGTCATTACTGGGGTTTACAAGCCTAGCATGATCGTATAGAATTTGCGTTTGGGGACCACCTTTTTCTGGTGGATGAATTCTCACTTCCCAAATGTCGAGTTCAAAGACTTGGAGGAATGGCACAAGTGGAAGGCCTCTATTAAATTAGGGTTTTCCACACTGTGGACTCAATCGCAAGTCCTTTCCTCAAGTCTAAACCCCGGCCAGTTCACTCGCTAATGCAAACAGAACCACTGCATCGAGGACACTCAAAAAACTGATTGTCCCCGTCCTTCAGCAAATAGTAGTAGAGGTCAAGGACTTGAGACATAATTTGCCATTGTGGTGAAACCAGTTCAATGTTGGGTAGGTCTGGAATAAGCAGCTTATAAATATGGCTAAGATGAACTACATAAATGGACCCTACCAATCCTCCAGAATGTCTGCTGGTATCTAGGTTACCTGAGGAGAGCCACATCCGGTGTTTGAGCGACACAGCCTGTGACAAATCTACCGCCAGTCTACTCCCCCCAAATGAGAGTGAGCTCCATTACTGGAAGGCCAATTTATATCTCAGGGAGAATCGGATGACTCACTTCCTTTCTTTGATATCCTCTGAGTTACTGTCATACTTGACTGCAAACATAGAACTTTCAAAGAAATGTAGACACACCATTTGGGCTCACAGGATGCACTCTTGGGTTTCCAAGAGTGTGTGCGCTTGTCAGTGTTTAACTGCAGGCGCGCGCGGGTCTTTGGTTCATGCTGCTTGAGAACTGATTGAAGCAGCTTGCAATGTTTAAATGGCAAGACCTGGCAGGGGAGGCTTCTGCCAGTATTTGAAGGTCTGTCTTGGGAAAAGGGGGTGTGACTTGTTCTGCTTGGCCCCGGGGGGAAGGGCCGGGGTCAGTGGGAAGGAAACCTTCTTGATCATTAGAATTCTGCCGGGGTGGAATGAGTTGCCCTGGGACATGGTGAGTACGTTCTGTACTGAGCGTCTCTTTCAACATCACTTTTCTGTGCCTCTCCTTCTACATCCAAAAAAAACCTCGGGTTCTTTCCAGCCCTGAAACCAATTTTTTTGTTGTAATATTAACTTATAAAAATATGGATTGTGGTCACTTATTCTCTTCAGTCTTTCTGACATTTAGTTTTCTCCCCTTCAAAATAGGAAGCATGATCCTTGCTCTGGCTGCATCTTAGGGTTTTTGTGGAGTGCAGATGAATGTAAAATACTATATGTTGTCAATCATTATCATTATACACGTTTTCTATGGCTTCTGGGGCATAATGCCCCCCAGAAACAGGAGAGTTCAGATTTTATAATGGTATCCCTCACTATGCTGGGAATGCATTTGGATGTTTTTATTGCATTCAAGTGACAGAATAGGTGACTTTTGCCTATAATCCTAGAACAAGGAAGTTTTCCTAGAAATTTGCCTAGAATTCCTAGAAAAAATGTTAAAAAGGACTTCAGTCATCATACATTAAGTACCTGCTTGAACTATTATTACAAGAAGCAAAGGAACTGAAAAAGAAGTGGGAATTCTACAAATCCTAAGAGGTTGTTGATGGGGATGGGGACACGCCTTTATTAAGTTCTTTCTTTGGGCCAGGTAGGTCAAGTCCCTCAAGACAATTCAAGGAATTAAGTGATATTGCTATATTCATTTTACAGCTAAAGAAACTGAGGCAGGCAGATGGGAAGTGACTTGGCCAGAGTCCAATAGTTACAAAGTACCTGAAGCTGAATTTGAACTCAGATCTTCCTGGCTCTATGACTAGCATTCTCTATGCCACTCTTTAAATACTACTACTACTACTATTGCTTATAACAAGTAGTTATTGTTGACAGCTATTATTAGATCCTTATTAATAACCATTTCCGTATAACCCAGATTTTCCGCCTGATAATTGCAAAGGGCAGGAACTTTGGAGAAAAACACTTCAGGCTCAGGATGACTGAGTTAATCCCACAACAATCTGTTAACTCAGTGGAAGTGACGAGACCAGGGTTATCTAGTTTAGCCGGTCAGTTCTCTAGTTCAGAATGATTGGTTCACTCTTACAACAAATAACGGCTCCCTAGTGACAGAATGAGTGGTTTATGCTCCGTATACTGTAGTGATGTGATTATAATAGAGCATTTAAACTGGGACAAATGTGTCCCGCCCCAGACTCCAGAAAGTTTCAGACACCAGTAGCTCGGGACAAGAAAACATGGGAGCCACAGCCAGAAAGTAAAGTAAGCCAGCTTTCCTGCGTCTTCCTCTGGCTTTCTAGAAAGTCAACGAGACGACTGTGTTCCTTACACAGCACAAATAACCCGGACTGGTTCCTCCCCCGCTCTGTGCGCTCACCTGGGGAGGAGGTGAAGCCCCCAGAAGGCTGTAAGCTCGCCCTCCTTCTGCACCTTCAGTTCCTAAACTACACGGACAGGGCCCACAAGCAGGGAAGACCCGGGCAGCGAGGTCGGGGCGGGTGGGACCAGCCCATGTTCAGTGAGTGACTCCTGCCCTCTCACAAGTCTCTTACCTGCAACACCTGGGGTTTCCTTCAATCTACAGAATCACCGCCTTCCCGGCATTTAGGGTTAGAGTGGGGAGGCGGGAGGCATTTACACACCCACAAAAGCCCGTGTGTCCTGTTATAGAACAGGCGCGCACTAGGAGAGAGGAGGATCAAGCACCCTGTCCTTCTTCCTGGCCACGAGGTCCCTCCCATCCCCCCTTTGCTTTCTGCTCCAGAACATACACCTTCCTGCTTCATCTCACACCTACTTACCCCTCCATATGTCCCCCTCCCACCACATCTATCACAGGAGCAGGAAGATGAGCCTAAGCTCCTCCTGGGGAGAAGTTAATATTCATCAAGAAATTAAGCATGTGACCTACAGCTAAGCTACAACCTTTCCCCTTCTTTTCTGCCTCCACGAGCCCCAGCCACTTTAGTCAGGTTTTCATTTTAATTCCAGTTCTAACACCTACAAAAGGCTGCTCTCTTCACAGGATGTTTCTCTCATTTGCATATTTCTGGGGAAACACAAGGTCTCACACCTCAGGCTGTGCAGTGACAACCAGAAGCAGCGAGGGCAGCAAAGGGACGGCCAAGAGAGTTCAAACCCAGCCTCCGACCTATCGGGTGACCCAGGGCAAGTCACTTCACACATTTACCTCAGTTTCCTCAGTTGGAAAATGGGAGTAACGACAGCATCTGCCTCCCAGGATAGTTGTGAGCATCAAATAAGATAATAATTGTAAAGGGCTTTGCACACATTAATCACTATTTGATGTTACTTATTATTGTTACTGGACAGTAGGTGGAACAGCAAATAGAGGCCTCTGGATAGAGGGAAAACAGCACTGAGCATTAGGTTTGGAACAGAGAAGACTCATGTTCACCCTCCACATCTGACCTCAGACACTGTGGGGATCTCATTGCAGCTTCAGGGCACAGAGAATGGAATGGAGGGGGGAGCCCGGCGGCAGGAAGACCGAGCAGCCCACTCCTGCAGTGGTCCAGAATGAGGGCTGCAGTTAGGACAGCGGCTCCCTGAGCATCCAGGTGACAGACAAGAGAGAGGTGGGGGAGAACAAAGAATTGGCAACTGATTGGAAATGTCAGCTGGGAGAGGATGAGGGTGGACACTGACACAGATGTTGACACAGCAAAAAGCTCTCATGACAGAGAAAGGAATTGAATTTTTCTTAACTACTTTCTCTTTTCAAATGGTGATGCTTGGCTATAATACTCATACAAAATTTAACAATTGGCTCTCAAGGGCGAGTTAGAATCGATTCTAGAATATCTCTGCCTATTTTGCACAATATATTTGAATTCATATGTTAGGAAAAAGCATAAATTAGTTCATGAAGGATAATCTTTTCAATTAAGAAAGAGAGAATAATGCGAACCCAAATCAAAATTCTTTGAATGCAAGAAAAATATCAAATTTCTACTATAATATTTTTCTATTACTTCTGGGTAACACATACAGTTAAATAAATATGTTTTCAAAATACGCTATTGTTGAAGATAATTACAACAGAAAAACTAACTTTTTTTGTTTCATTTTCTCACAAAAATGAACACCATGAAATACAAGTTCCTTGAGGAGAGGCCTGTTTGCTTTTTCATTGTTATCCACTGCACTAAGTGAAGTATCTAGCATATGGCATGCACTTGAGAATTGAGGTTGGCATATTAAAATTTAATCATATTTTCAGAGGGAAGGAGGAAGGAAGGAATAGAGAAGGGAGGCAAGGAAAAAAGAAAGGAAGCAAGGAAGGAAACAATGAAGAAAGAAAGAAAAGAAAAAGAAAGAAAGAATGAATGAATGAATGAAAAAAAGGAATGAAGGGAGAAAGGGTAGGAAGGAGGGAGGGAGGAAGGAAAAAACAGAAGTGAGGGGAATAGATAAAGTGAAGAACTTACAGGAATGTATGAATTCTTTTTCTGTAGTTTATTATTTCTGTGTCTCCCCTATGACCTGTATAATATGTGCAGGCTCATATCTACTTGAGCCTTGGCCAGCTAGAAACATATTTACTTAACCTGAGCTGATGACATTTATCCATATTTGACATTTATCGCTATTTAGTCTATTAGCTGGACCACTGTCTGCTTGATGAAGCCTGAAGGCCTGACTTTGTTTCCTAGAAATCAGGAGATTTCAGGGAAACAGAAACCTTCCATTCCAATCTCCCCAAATAGCAACAACCAATTAGATGCCTCCCCCTCCCCTTCTCAATGCTCTCTCACTTGTGATGTAATTTCTTATATAAAAGCTATGTATCTTTACTACTTCTTTAGCCCTCCTACCGAGAGCTCTCTCGCAATGGGACAGCTCATCCTCCGGAGGTTTTCAATAAACAACTTTTCTGCCTTCCACTGAGTGATCTCTGAGTAGTCATTTGAGGTAAAGGTCTTCTACCTCCCTCACAGAAGGAAGAATAAAGAGAGGGAATGAAAAAAAGGAAGGGAGGAAAAAAGAAGTAACAAGATCTGTGTTTTCTTGTGTCAAGAGTTAGGCAAGGGTACATTTGGCTTCAAAGAGCAATCTGGTAAATGCGGTCAAATTGATCAAAAGAAACATTTCCTCTCAGTAATTTACAGTGCCTTCTTGTATCAGATGAGATAAGTCCTTGGCACAGTGCCTGGGAAATCATCAGTAATCAATAAATTCTGGTTCCTTCTCTCCACACTTCTACTTCAAGTTTTTCTTTTCAAGCAATAGTTTTATTCCTTCCTTTTATTGAAAGTCAGTCTTTTTCATTGATATTAAAGTCACCTTTACAGAATATATTTTGGAATAAACCCCAAACCTGGCCTTTAAGATGATAAAATTCCAGTGATCTCTTTGATTTCTCCCTGTTGGCTTTCTATAGTAAGCTCTTCCAACAGAAGTCCTTTTTTTCTGTAATAAATAGGGTCCCAATAGGCCCTGTGCCATCGTGTGAAACCCTCAAACATGGGAGCCCTTCCTCTCCAGATGAGGGAAATCTCTGACCCTTCTGCAATTACTACAGGGTCCAAACAAAACACATTTTTTTCTATATGATGTGATTCACAACAAAGTGGTTATAAAGGCCAAAAGTGAAGAGTCAAGCTTACACTTTTATTGTAAGCTTGGGCCATTGAAAATATAGTGGTGTCTTTGTCCAGTAATAAGGGAATTTCGAAGACAGGACTGTTTAAAGGGAAAAGAAGATGAGATCTATTTGGACCAGAGTTTGAGATTCCTAAGCAACACCGATTCAAGATATCCAAAAACATGATGTGAGACTATAACTCAAGAAAGAGATATAGATCTGAGACTCATCTACAAGAGATGATATTGGAACTCAAGAGAACTTATGAGATCACCCAACAGGAATAGTTTGGAGGGGGAAAAGAGTCTTAGAGTAAGTGGATGTGACCTGAAGAAAATTTCAGGCCAACAAAGAGCAGTCAGAAAGGTAGGAGAATAAAGAGGGAAGTGTCATGAAAACCTAGGAAGTATAGGATATCCAAGAGACAATATCAAAGACTATAGAATGGTCAAAAGGATGAAATACAAGAAAAAATACCCATAGATTTGGCATATGATATTAATTGTCCTGGGGATCAGACCCTTCTCCTCAAAGTGGTCAGAGAAGACGATCTGCTGGGAAACAGTCCCTGAATTGGGCTGAATTTGCAAACACCCCCTCCCATCCTCACCTGTCTTCTGAGTCCCCGCCATCCCTGTCTTCTCCAGTGCAGTCCTTCTTAGGTCCCCCGCCCCCAACTCTCTTCCCCAGATCCTCAGTTCATGCGCCCTCAAACCTCCAACCCGGGGTCCCCAGATCTCCTGCTCCCTCAACCCCGACAG
>NC_067402.1:299630792-299679596 GCF_016432865.1 Antechinus flavipes | reverse complement strand
GAATGAATCTGGGATAAAAAACAAAGTGTCAAATGGGGGGAAATCTTAATATTAAATTTTCTAATAAGATTTTGTATCAAAATATGTAAAACACATATATTTATAATTTACACATATGCATGTATATGTGTGTATAAAACAGACATTCCCTAAGAGATACATGGTCAACACGAACAGATTTTAAAAAATACTCCTGATTACTAAGAAGAGAAACGGGTATCAAAAGATCCCCGAGGTTTCACGTTACATCCTGCAAGCTGGCAAAGAGGACAAAACCATGTGGGAGTTCTCGGGCTTGTTCAGCTTAGGGAATGATAGGTGCACTGATACATTGCTGCTGGAATTGAAGAACGGCAAGATCATTTGAAAAGCAACATGGAATTGTGCAAGTGAACTAACGAAACTGTTCCTGTCTTTTGAACCAAAAAACTCACTTCCCGGACTTAGAGCTCCAAAAAGGGGGAAAAAATCCCCCCACGCACCTAAATATTTGCAACACTTTCTGTGCAGCCAAAGAAGTGGGAACAAGGTAGATGCAATGTCTGGACAAATGTTGGTACCCAAATGTAAGAGAGTATCGGTATGTTGTTACAAAAATGATCTATGTGATGAATCCAAAGGAGGGAAAGATTGTATAGGAACTGACGGAGAATGGAATAAGCAGAGCCGAGAAAACGAGACACGGACTATACCAACGTCAATAGAAAGCACCAGCAGACACTGAAAAGAATGAAAAAGTGAATTAACAAGATTATCACCATAAAGTTCCATCGGAAAGAAGAGACGTGAGAGCCCCGATCCATCCCTTTTCACGGTATCAGGCAGCTGATGCTGATTTTGTGCCTCTTTCAAATGGTGGGAGCATAGAAAATGTGTATAATAGTAATTATTGACAACATACAGTATTTTACATTCATCTGCACTCCACAAAAACCCTAAGATGCAGCCAGAGCAAGGATCATGATTCCTATTTTGGGGAGAGAAAACTAAATGTCAGAAAGACTGAAGATAATAAGTGACCACAATACATATTTTAATAAGTTAACCCGATTTTTTTTTTTTTTTGGCTGTAGAAGGAGAGACACAGAAAAGTGATGTTGAAAGAGACGTTCAGTACAGAACGTACTCACCATGTCCCAGGGCAAGTCATTCCACCCTGGCAGAATTCTAATGGTCAAGAAGGTTTCCTTCCCACTGACCCTGGCCCTTCCCCCCTGGGGCCAAGCAGAACAAGTCAAACCCCCTTTTCCCAAGACAGCCCTTCAAATAGAGGCAGAAGCCTCCCCTGCCAGGTCTTGCCATTATCAGGCTAAACATTGCAAGCTGCTTCAATCAGTTCTCAAACAGTATAAACCAAAGACCCTCGAGTATCCTGGTAGCCCTTATGTGGAGGCTATAAAGCGTAGCAATTGACTGCTCCAGTGTGATGCTTAGAATTGAACCCAGCATTCCAGGCACAATTAATTATCCAGAGCACAACAGAGTGACCACAATCCCTCCCCATCTTTGAACTCTTATTTCACAGAAGACCGACCAAGATGGCACTCTCTTTCTTTGGTTGTTATGGCACAATGGGTGAATGCTTATAGAACTGCATTAAGGCTTAAGTGCAGTCCAGGTGGATGCATAATCAGTAGCGGTGATGATGAATCAATCATGGAAAGTGGCTGCTGTTGGGTCTGTATATTTGATTTAGCTCTTTCATTTTCCCTGCCTTCCAGAAGGAACTCTGGCCACTGGATTAAACACCTTGTGTGTCAGGCTTTGGTCTATCACTTACTGAGACCCACATAAACTTGAGCCAGTCGTGTCTTCTTTGAGCCTGTTTATAAGAATATTGGGCAGATCTACTGCTGTTTTTATTAGATATTTTAAAAAAGCGGTTGGTTATTTTCATTAACTATTTATTTAATAAATACTATTTCATATTGAAACTCTTTTCTTAGCAATGAAACCCTGAATTAGGTATTCATGCAATTTTTCTATTAGGGTTAATTTTAGTATATTCATGATATAATCTTCTGAAAAGCCTGTAAGCTCCTGTCTTAGAAAAGAACCTAAATTTGCATATCCTCCATCCTTGAGCATGGCATGCTAGACAAGCAGGCACTTAATACATATTGGTTGAATAAAAACAAACTTGTGTTCATTCAAATGCCCCTGGTCTGAATAGGCTAAATGGCAGAGCTTCAAAGATCAGGCAAGGGGCATTGGGTGGGAAGGGTGTCCATCCACTCTACCTACAGGTACAGTTTATTGCAGAGTGTTTTCTGTGGATGCTTTCATTGCTTAAGAGGACCAGGAAGCCAGAAAGGAAAAAGGGAAATGGTCAGAAGGAGTCAAAGATGATGCTGAGTTACTTTTATCTAAAAGCTCAGCTGAAATTATTAATGACCAATGAGTTTTCATTCATTCAGTACATGTTATCTAATACTCAGTGCTACTGCTGGTTAATATGGTGGTGATGGTGGTAATGGTGTCTGTGTGTGTGCGTGTGTGTGCGTGTGTGTGTGTGTGTGTCTTCACAGAAAGTTTCAAGGGGGCTGATGAAGCACAAGAAAAATTTAAGTCATGGCAACTACTAAAAATATCATTACACATTGGGTAGAAGGCCAGTCTTCACATCAAGTGCTGTGTTCAAATCCTGCCTCTGAAACACAGCTGTTACTGTGGAAAAGGCGTTCAATCTCCTCTACCCTCAGTTTCCTTCTTTATCTATCTATCTATCTATCTATCTATTTGTTAAGGCAATCAGGGTCAAGTGACTTGCCCAGGATCCCACAGTTAGGAGGGGTTAAGTATCTGAGACCAGATTTCAACTAGGGTCCTCCTGAATTCAGAATTGCTGCTCTCTCCAAGGTGCCACCTAGTTGCCCTCAATTTCCTTCTTAAAAAAAAAAGTCTCATGGACCTCTCAAGGCTGTCCTGAGGATCAAACGTTGAAATACATATTTACATATATATGTACATATGTTAATATATATACATATACATAGAGATAGAATCAAGAAAAACAGAGGGAGGGAAAGAAACAGAGAGAGACAGAAAGAGTAGGAGAGAGACAGAGACACACAGAGAGAGAAAGATACAGAGAGACAGAGACAAACAGAGACAGAGAAATAGAGATGTAAAGACTTTCTGGAATGTGCTGGAGTCAGATAAAATGGGTTCCTGAGAAGTGACTTACATTTTCAGTGTGAGTGTTCACACCTCAGAAATCAGCAAAACTACAAATAAGAACTTGATTTACTGTTTTGTTGATTTCTAGATTTAAGAAAGTAATGGGGGAAATCTCAATAATATAGACTAAACTTCAAAGTGTGTCATGAGTACATTTTCCTTGTTTGGGCTGGTGATCAAGTCTCTACCAGCGTACTCCTACGTGAAGTCCAATGTAAATAAAATAATGTTAAATAATAAATAAAAATATACAAAAGCATATCTGATTATGTACAGAAGTAGATCTTAGAGATCATCTATTCTAACTATTTTATTTTATTTTTGTGGGGTTTTTATGAAAAAAATTCCAACTCTTCATTTCAAAAGGATGAAAGTTTATATGAAATTCAGTGTTGTGCTTAATAGGAAGAATGTATATTGGAAGTCCAGGGTCCCAAGTTGATGTACCAGTACCGTCTACTATTTACTAGCTGTGCGACTTTAACATTTACTGACCCTCTCTGGATGTCGACTTTTCTCCTTTTCTCTTAGCTAAGAGGGTTGGACTAAAGGACTTTAAAAGTTCCGTGTATCCCCAAATCCTACGATCACTGGTGTTTCTACTCTGACAAAAAATGGGCAAATTTACATCCTTTCCACCATCTTTTTATCTCTCTTAGGAGGTGGGCAGGTACTGTGGGGCAGAGTAGAGAAAGAAGGGGTTAAATCCTATCCTGATGCTGACTGGGGGAAGCTTGGGGAGATAATTTATTCTCCTTGGTCCTCCTTCCCAACATAAAATGCTGGACTGGGATGAGATTGCTAAGGGCCCTTCAAGTCCTAAAAGCTAACAGAAGGATTGAGAAAATAGGAGAGGCAAGGGCCTCTCGTGCCTTATCTTTCACCCTAAGAAAAGTCCCAAATCCTTTTCCTCATTTATATGCAGACTGTTTGATTGTTATTTCACAGATATAAAGTCCAATCCATGATTTTTAGGCTTTTCAAGTTCATGTGTTCCTTCCAGGTCCCTAGGAAAAAATGGACCTGATGTGCAGATCCCTCTTAAGGAGGACTGCTTTCAGATAAGTGTCAGTGTACCTGACTGTTCCATCTCAGAACGGAAATTACAAGGAGAGATTATTTCTCCAGACTGTCCCACCAAAACACGCAGCTTGGAAGAGCTTTGCCTAAAGTCATTATCCACTGATGTTAACACTTTCAGAAAAAACTATTATCACCATATTATCTGAGAGAAAAACCAGAATATCCCTAGGACAGACTTCCCAATCCCTTTTCAGTGTTTTATAAAACATGGGGGACCTTCATTTGGAAGATAAAGAAGTTGGGGACACTATCCATAAATTTAAATAAATTATCTATAATTTTGGATTTAGACATGGCAAGGACCTTAGAGAGCTCAAATTTCCAAATGATCAATACCCATGAGGCCCAGACAGGCTGTGACATTCCCGATGACAAAGCTAATAAGTGATGAGTAAAGCAGAGAAATCCCGTTTTCAAGGAACTCACAGTGCAATGGGGGAGCTGACAGGCAAAGAATTACGTACAAACAAGCACAGAGATGCATATATGTATATATCCCTCCATCTACACATATATGCAAGAGTGCACATACACTCATCCACAGACATAGGTGTGTGTATGTTATGCAATAATCAACAGAGCAAAGTCAGTAGCCATGAAACTGTTCTTGTAAAAGGTGGGATTTCATCTGAGACTTGGGAAAAGCCCGGTGAGGGACTGACCCAACTCAGATGGCCAGAATGACTTCCTGGTGACATGAATTTGAAAGTTCTTCCTCCATTTGTTCACTGAGAACTTACTCCACGAAGGGCATTAAGTTAGGGGTTGAGGAAGTTTTTATTTCCCAGACAATCACTGTCACCCCATGGAGGCAACTCCCAGTAGGCAAATTCCCTTCATTATTGTAGATCAGCCACTCTTCTGTAACTTAAAGGTCTTAGAGAGTTGCCAGAGCCTCAGAGAAGTTATTTGTCCAAGTTCACACAACCAGAATATTTCTTTCTTTCTTTTTTTATTATAGCTTTTTATTTACAAGTTATATGCATGGGCAATTTTACAGCATTGACAATTGTCAAAACTTTTGTTCCAATTTTTCCCCTCCTTCCCCCCATGCCCTCCCCCAGATGGCAGGTTGAATAATACATGTTAAATATGTGAAAGTATAAATTAAATACAATATAAGTATACATGTCCTGACAGTTATTTTGCTGTACAAAAAGAATCAGACTTTGAAATCGTGTACTATTAATCTGTGAAGGAAATCAAAAATGCAGTGGACAAAAATAAAGGGATTCGGAATTCTATGTAATGGTTCATAGTCATCTCCCAGAGTTCTTTCTCTGGGTGTAGCTGCTGCAATTCATTACTGCTCCATTGGAACTGATTTGGCAGAATATTTCTTAATGGGTAGCTTAAGCATAGATTTTTCTTATTCATCTGCTCACTACCCTGACCTCCCTCCCATCTATGGATAACATAGTCCCAGAAGTAGCTAAGAAGTACCAATAAAGATCTTGACTTGGAGTCGGAAGAACTGAGTTTCAGAAAGATGTGAGATTCATCTCACATACTTGCTAGATATGTGACTACAAGCAAAACACTTAATATATGGCTGCCTCAGTTTCTTCAATAGCACCTCCTACCAGAGACAGAAGGTAGGAGAGAAGTCAGGAAGCTGCCTAACTTCTTCCTAGCTTGTGTTAGAAACAACACTAAATAAATCCTCAAAACAGATTGTAGAATGGCAGAACCCACAAAAATTATTACTGAAGCAATTTTCCAGCTTAAAATAACCCCAGAAAAACTTCAGGAAAAGTCAACAACTTGGAAAATAGAATTACAAAAATACATAGAAGGAGACAGTTCCTTAAAAAGTAAGTTTGGTAAAACAGAAAATATATATAATTAAAAAATGAACTCACTAAAATGAGAGTTGGGCCTAATGGAAAAGAGACAAAAAAGAAAAATGAAGAAAATAATTCATTAAAAATTAGAATTGGATGAGTGAAAGCTAACGAGTCATTATAAAATCAAGAATCAGTCATATTTTTTAATGAAAAAAGACAGATCAAAAATGTAAAATATATTATTGGTTAAACAAAAAAAAAAAAAAAAAAAAAAAAACAAGTGACCTAGAGAAGAGATCCAGGAGAAATAATGTAAGAACTATTAGACTATCTGAAAGCCATAATCAAAAGAAAAAAGAATCATTCAAGAAATCATCAAAGAAAGGTACCTCAATACCCTAGAACCAAAGGGTAAAGCAGTCATTGAAAGAATCCAACCATCCCTGCCTGAAAGGGACCGCAAAATAAAAACTCTCCAAAATATTGTCACTAAATTCTGAAATTATCGGGTCAAAAAGGAAATACGACAATCAGCTAGAAGAAAACCAAAAAACAGAAAGGAAATACATTCAGGAATGGCCAGAACTTAGCAGCTTCCACATTAAATGCCTAGAAGACGTGGAATATTATATTCTAAAGGACAAAGGAGTTTGGCTTATAACAAAGAATCAATTATACAGAAAAATTGAACATAATGTTTCATGGGACAAGATGGACATTCAATAAATTAGGGGATTTTCAGTCACTGCTGATGAAAAGCACAAAACTGAACTGAAAATTCAATCTTCCAATACAAAACTCAAGAAAAGCATAAAGAGGTAAATAGGAAAGAAAGAAAGAAAGAAAACTATTTAAAGGTTAAACTGTCTAAATCCCTGCACTGGAAAATGCTACATGTAACTCGAGAACTGTAAGAGTGTATTTAGGCAGGGGAAGTGCATATTAGGTGATTCTGAGTTGATGATATAAAAAAGAAATTCAATGATGGGAAAAGGATTGAACTGGGAAAAGAGCAAAACACAGGTTAAATGGGTTAAATTACATCACATGAAGAGGCACAAAAGACCTAGTACAGTAGAGGGGAAAATAACTAATTCAAAAGGATTGTAGATAATATAAAGTATGTGGGAGTCTATCTGCCAAGATATACCCAGGAACTATATGAACACAATTATAAAACCCTTCTTACAAAAATAGAGTAAGATATAAACAATTAGAAAAAATATCAATTGCTCATGTGTAGAATGAGCTAATATAATAAAAATTACAATTCCACCTAAATTTATCTGCTTAGTACCATACCAATCAAAACTATGTATATATAACAGAGCTAGAAAAAATAACAAAATTCATTTGGAAGAAGAAAAAATCAAGGCTATGAAAGGAACTGTTTTTTTTAAAAAATGCAAATAAAGGTGGTCTCATATACCAGATGGAAAGTTAGGTTTTATTATGAAAGAACAGTCAACAAAATCATTTCGTACTAGATGAGAAAAAGAGTAGTGGATCAGTGGAATAGTTTGGGTACACAAGACACAATAATGAATGACTATTGTGATCTATTGTTTGATAAACTCAACAAATTTCAGCTTCTGAGATAAAAACTCATTCTTTAACGAAAATTTTTGGGAAAAATGAAAAATAATAGAGCAGAAACTAGGTATAGACAAACTTCTCACATCCTACGCTAAGATCAAAATGGGTTCATGATTTTGACATAAAGGGCGATGCTATAAACAAATTAGAAGAACAAGGGATAGCTACATCTCACAACTTTAAACAATGGAAGAATTTATGACCAAAGCAAAACTAGATAACATTATGAAATACAAAATGAATAATTTTAATTACATTAAATTAAAAAAGGTTTTGCACAAACAAAACATTTCCAGCCAAGTTTTTGATCCAGTGGGATTTATATACCAGATAGATATCAGGTATCATATCAGGAAAACTATCATATCATATCATATCATATAATATCAGGAAAACTATTAGAAGAAAGCTGGGAAACATTTTTACAGCCAGTGTTTCTGATAAAGGCCTCATTTATAAACTATAAAAGAATTGAGTCAAATTTATAAAAATACAAGTAATCCCCTCAATCGATAAATGGCCAAAGGATATGAACAGATACTTTTCTAATGAAGAAGTTAAAGTCATCTATATTCATATAAAAATGTTCTAAATCACCATTGATTAGAGTAACATAAATTAAAGCAACACTGAGGTACCACCTTATACCCATTACGTTAACTATGATGGGAGGAAAAATGGTGGAATACAGGGAGAGCTCTTGGAATACATGGGAGCCACCTCCCAGTGGCTGCTGGAGATCCCATTGTTCTGTAAGAATTGTTGGGCAGAAAAACCTAGAAAAACTTTACATGAACTTATCCTGAATGAAGTGAGCAGAACTAGGAGAACACTGTACACAGAAACATCAAGATTATGGAGTGATCAACTACTACTGACTTGGCTCTTCTCAGCGATACAGTAATCTAAGACAATTCCAATAGACTTGACATGGAAAACATGCCATCTGTATCCAGAAAGAGAACTATGGAGACTGGATGTGGATCATAGTATACGATTCTTACCTGTTTGTTCATTTATTTTTTTTTTCCCTCATGTTTTTGTTCCCCTTTGGTTCTAGTGTTTCTTTCACAGACCTAATACAGAAACATATTTCAATGAATGTACATGTATAAACTGTATCACATATTTACTTTCCTTGACAATCAATTCATTCCATTAAACTTCAGGTTTATTTAGTTATTCAGATGAGCTATAATAAAGATAAACTTCTGATAATTTTGAGCAGCTTTAATATACCTTTTACTCAATTTGTCCATTGTATCACAGTAGGAGTCAGGAAATACAACTGCCTCTGAAGAATTAAAAATAAGTATCACACAGAAGACAATGGAGAGGTGCACGATGGTTATGAAAGTACATGAAGACCGCTATGTGCCATCAGTGAATCACTTCAAAGATTGGGAGTAAAAGATAACATAAGGAATTTTATGATACAAAAAAGTGCTCCTTACATATAAAAAACAAGTAATAATAAATGAATTATGACTGTTTTTTTGTTTTTTTTACCATATAAATTGGAAGTAAAGAAAGTCTCCAGCACATCTAGGTAGACATCCATGGTAAATGTATTAAATATATATGGACAAGAGTTATGTAGGGTAGATAAACATGAAGGGGTTGTAATCTGCATCACTGGAAGGAACTCTAGAATTATTAAGATCACAAATCCATTTCAGTCTTGAAATAAGGTGAATACTTTATAAATGACATTCATGTAAAATAATATCTTAAAGCTGCTCAATCAAAAAGTTAAAAGATTCAACTTCTAGAAAAGAGACTTAGTAAGTCTATATATCATTAGACTTTATTTTTAAAAAATACATGCTCATGTGATTCACAAGACATGTCTGTAGTAGCAGATCTCTTCCTGGTAGGAGGTTGTCACAGATTAGATGTTTATTAGAGCAGGCAGCAACTCTATGGCAAACACAGAGAGAACATAAGACATCAAAAACCTATAAAAGAAAATAGCATTTTTTTCCATTTTATTTATTTGTTATTTTTCAAATTCAATCAGGATCAATCACATTAGAAAACAGCAAACATCCTTTAATTCCCTAAGATTCAAAACAGTTCCCAAAAATGTAGTCTATAAAAAGTTAACTGCTATGTGAATGAACATCCATTACTCCCCAAAGTACTTATAAGACTACTGAAAGTAAATAATCAAATAATTCCTTATAAGAAAAAGCTGGGGGCATGTTTCAGTTTCTTTTTTTTTTTTATGCCTCATTTTTTGCTGCTAGAAATTAGGAAACATTATATTCCCTCATTTTAACATAGTCTATAAAGTACCATTTGACATGTCACTAATCTCAGTGGCATAATCCCTGTGATACTGCCAAAAAAAGACTCATTCTCCTATTTTGATATTTAATTCACTTAATATCAATTGTATATATATGTATATATATATGTATATGTATATATATAATATATATATATATATATATATATATATATATATATATATATCACCTTGTGATTTTGTCCATGTTTGTTTAAAAGTGAGATAATGGATTTAATATGTCCTTCTTTAATAATATTCAGAGCTTCTGGACTATCCACCAATACACATTATAAAACTTCCAAGAATCCCTAAAGACAAAACAAAAGAAAAAAGAAAAAAAAACAGGGACTGTTAATCTATTCTTTTCATTCTCTATTCTTAAAAACAAGATAAACAAAAGAAAATGTCCCCAAGAAAGATTCAATAGACTAAGAAATAATATTTTCAGGAACCACCTCACAATGTTATTACAAAAAAATCTAGCACACCTCCAAAGCGCAATATTTTACTTGTTACTTTTTACTATTCTTCTTTCCTTTTGGCTTTTTAAATTCACAGTGGAAGGATTTGTGTGGGGATTCATTGGAAAGTACAGTCCAGTAACAATAAATACAATAGGTACTTATTAAATGTTTTATCATGGACAGATTGATTATAGGAACTTGAACCACATTGATCTACCCAGAGTGGGGAGAGTGGGCTGAACTAAGAAAGATGGTTTTTTGGTATTCTTTAAAATAAGTATTTGTATTTTAATCCGGTTATCAGCATCATATAAGATGATGGCAAGATCCTAAAAATATATAATTTGTTTTTGTTGCCTTTTAAAATACTTAATTTTTTTCCATATCTTTCCACTAAGATATTCTCCCAAATTCTCTGTCTCACCAAAGCGAATCTTCCCACTCCAACATATTTATTTTCTCATCTTTGAAGCCAGTTCCAATTAGCTGATTAAATTCATGGCAAAGTGAAATCCAGACTGAATGCTCCTGGGAAATTTATATTTGTATAGGTGTATTATGTTATCACAAAGGAATTGCCTCATGCTAGAGTGTGTATGTGTGTGTGTGTATGTGTGTGTGTGTGTGTGTGATATTTTATAACATTTACCTCTCTTCCTCCACTGACCACAAATCATTCCACTCCCTTTCTCATCCTTAAATTTACCTCCATATCACACTGCACACAACCATTCTTTCTTTCTAAATCAGTTGTTTACAAATCAATATTACATTGGAATAATAGAAGTGAGAAAGAGAAAGCAACTTCAATTTGACCTGTGCATTTATATAATCTGCTGACACTTTAAAATGAGAAATGGATAAAGGAATAAATAACACAGATTATCACTCTTTACCAAGAAAATCTCACCAAAGTAAAAATAAGCACAATAAAGTCAAGGGCCTGGAAACTGTATCAGCCAACACATATTAGATTTCCTTCCCAATCATAGAATTACGGCAGCCAAGGCCACACAGATTTAGAATGAAAACTTGTTCATTCAATCACCTGAAGAATAATTACAAGATAGCATCACCAAATGATGAAAGAACAATTGAGGAGGGGAAATTTATAGGTAGCTTGGTGAGAATTCAAATTATACCAAATCATCCTGAGAACTTTGAATAATAAAATTGGAAGGATAAAAAGAGGTAAATGTTTCACTAACAACCTCTTGTCTTTATCAGTAACATATGTATTCTAAAAACACAGCTCTTGGTGTGCAAGCTAAGGCAGCAGAAATGGCCCAGAAGATAATAGAGATATTAAAAGGACAAGTAAATTAGACCAAAAATACAGAAAACAAATAATCTAGAAGCAATACAAATCTGAGGATACTAATGTATCATCCTAAAGCTATCTTAAAGGAAAGGAGATGAAAAATTCTTGGAGAATATCATAGATACTATTACATTAAGAAGACAATAAAGATAATACGTGATTATTGACTCATGTGACTATTTTGCTAAATTACTAATATTATGATAAGAATAAAGCTATACACAAATCAAGACCTCCTTGATTAAGAATGTGAAAGGACCAGACAAGTGCTTAACAAATTATATTCTCCAGAAAGTCATAGAATTGCAGCTATATACTCCATATATATATGGAGTGAGAAGTATTTCATTAACTTTGTTTTCTTTACTATAAAAATTTTTTTTCATTTAGTAGATCAAAATGCTATTTGAAGAGTTTTCTTTCAGAAAGGTATCTGAATATGTACATGTCAAAATAACGCAATATTCCTTAAAAAATAATACATCTAACAATCAGCCCCTGTGATTGTTAACATCAAAAGAGGCTTCAAAGGGAGAAATAGATTTACCATGTATTTGCTTCTATGAAGAAGATTAATACAGGGTCCAAACAGAACACATTTTTTTCTATATGATGTGATTCACAACACAGTGGTTATACAGGATAAAAGTGAAGAGTCAAGCTTACACTTTTATTGTAAGCTTGGGCCATTGAAAATAGAGTGGTGTCTTTGTCCAGTAATAAGGGAATTTCGAAGACAGGACTGTTTAAAGGGAAGAGATGAGATCTATTTGGACCAGAGTTTGAGATTCCTAAGCAACACCGATTCAAGATATCCAAAAACATGATGTGGGGCTATAACTCAATAAAGAGATATAGATCTGAGACTCATCTACAAGAGATGATATTGGAACTCAAGAGAACTTATGAGATCACCAAACAGAATAGTTTGAAGGGGGCTAAGAGTCTTAGAGTAAGTGGATGTGACCTGAAGAAAAATTCAGGCCAACAAAGAGCAGTCAGAAAGGTAGGAGAATAAAGAGGAAAGTGTCATGAAAACCTAGGAAGTATAGGATATCCAAGAGACAACATCAAAGACTATAGAATGGTGAAAAGGGAAATACAAGAAAAAATACCCATAGATTTGGCATATGATATTAATTGTCCTGGGGATCACTGGCAGTGAAGACAAGCAAGTAGGAAAATTTATTGTCAATAAATAATTGCACAAGAGAAGCAATAAAGATGTATAACTAGAAAAGTGGTTATAGGGTAAAGCAAGTGATAAGTGCAACAGTTCAAAGTCTACAAAGTCTACTATTATGCACTCAACTCAGGATCTGAGATCATTGGTGGCTTCAGAAAGAGCAGTAACTCAGAAGTCAGGTTTCAAAGTATCAAAATTGGATCGGAGGAAAAAAAAACATAAAGGCACCCCTTTTAAAGGAATTTAACTAAAAATTGCAGGAATAAAATAATAGATACAGAAGATGGTACTATCAAATAAAGGTAATTTTTTTGAGGATGGGTGAGACATGGGTATGTTTGTAGGCTTCCGGGGGAAAGTCTTTAGATCATGATAGATTGAAAATTAATGAGGAGACTGTGGTAGTAGAAGTCTGCTGGAGGAAAGAGGATGGGTTCAAACGGAGAATTTATACTGGGGGACTTATCTTGGCAAGGAGGAGGGCAACTCCATGCAAAACAGGGTGAAAGAGAAACGGTACCTATGTAAGGTGAGAAGAAGAGTTTATCGATAATACCCAATTCCTTTCCAGAACAAAGGCCCATATTTTTATTAATGTTTATACAGTAGTGCTATATAAGTACAAATAACAGAATACTATTGTCACCAAAAAATTAAAATCGATATCAACGTGAAAGGCAGTGAAGACAAGCAAGTAGGAAAATTTATTGTCAATAAATAACTGCACAAGAGAAGCAATAAAGATGTATAACTAGAAAAGTGGTTATAGGGTAAAGCAAGTGATAAGTGCAACACTCCACAGTCTACAAAGTCTACTATTATGCACTCCACTTCAAGAGACCTAACAGGTCACAAAGAAGTTCAATGGACCTTCTGTGGAGAATGTACGGAAGGACTAGAAGTTACATGGGATGAAAGCTCATTCTGTATCCTTTGCTATTTGAATAACTGAAAGGAATATAAACAGGTAGATAGACAGATAGATGCATTAAAGCATTCAAAAGTATAGATCACTGGGATGATATAAACCTGTAGGACATTATATAACAGCATACCAAAGGACTGTCCCCAGTTGTGTCATATTTGAAAATTTTATTGATCGCTTAAATGAATACATTGAATTTGAAGATGTCAGGGAGCTGAGAATAACTACACATATAATTTCATGGAATAAACTAGATATTAGAGGGGAAAGGTAGCTCAGAGATCATGTGGTCTAACCTAAAAATTCTCCTATCCATAACTGAAGAATTCCCGTGACAGAGAACTGAGGTAGCCTATTGCATTTGGGGACAGTAGCACACCCGCCCGCCTACACTTAAACCACCCGCGCACACCCGCGCCCACTCACCCGTCTAAGCTTAAACCACCCGCGCCCACTCACCCGCCTAAGCTTAAACCACCCGCGCCCACCCCGCACCTACACTTAAGTCACCCGCGCCCACCGCGCGCCTATACGCTTAAACCACCCGCGCCCACCCGCGCCCACCCGCGCGCCTAAACTTAAACCACCTGCGCCCACCCGCGCGCCTACACTTAAACCACCCGCGCACACCCGCGCCGCCTAAACTTAAACCACCCGCGCGCCTAAACTTAAACCACCCGCGCACACCCGCGCCGCCTAAACTTAAACCACACGCGCCCACCCGCGCCGCCTAAACTTAAACCACCCGCGCGCCTACACTTGAACCACCCGCGCACACCCGCGCCGCCTAAACTTAAACCACCCGCGCGCCTAAACTTAAACCACCCGCGCACACCCGTGCCGCCTAAACTTAAACCACACGCGCCCACCCGCGCCGCCTAAACTTAAACCACCCGCGCGCCTACACTTAAACCACCCGCGCCCACCCGCGCGCCTACACTTAAACCACCCGCGCACACCCGCGCCGCCTAAACTTAAACCACCCGCGCGCCTACACTTAAACCACCCGCGCGCCTAAACTTAAACCACCCGCCGCCTAAACTTAAACCACCCGCGCGCCTAAACTTAAACCACCCGCGCACACCCGCGCCGCCTAAACTTAAACCACACGCGCCCACCCGCGCCGCCTAAACTTAAACCACCCGCGCCCACCCGCGCGCCTACACTTAAACCACCCGCGCACACCCGCGCCGCCGCTAAACTTAAACCACCCGCGCGCCTACACTTAAACCACCCGCGCCCACCCGCGCGCCTACACTTAAACCACCCGCGCACACCCGCGCCGCCTAAACTTAAACCACACGCGCCCACCCGCGCCGCCTAAACTTAAACCACCGCGCCCACCCGCGCGCCTACACTTAAACCACACGCGCCCACCCGCGCCGCCTAAACTTAAACCACCCGCGCGCCTACACTTAAACCACCCGCGCCCACCCGCGCGCCTACACTTAAACCACCCGCGCACACCCGCGCCGCCTAAACTTAAACCACCCGCGCGCCTACACTTAAACCACCCGCGCGCCTAAACTTAAACCACCCGCGCGCCTAAACTTAAACCACCCGTGCCCACCCCGCGCCAAAACTTAAACCACCCGCGCCCACCCGCGCGCCCTAACTTAAACCAGCCGCGCCCACCCGCGCCGCCTAAACTTAAACCACCCGCGCCCACCCGCGCGCCTAAACTTAAACCACCCGCGCCCGCGCCTAAACTTAAACCACCCGCGCACACCCGCACGCCTACACTTAAACCACCCGCGCACACCCGCGCGCTAAACTTAAACCACCCGCGCCCACCCACGCGCCTAAATTTAAACCACCACCGCGCACACCCGCGCGCCTAAACTTAAACCACCCGCGCACACCCGCGTCCATTCGCGAGCCCAAACTTAAACCACCCGTGCCCACCCGCGCGCCCAAACTTAAACCACCCGCGCCCACCCGCACGCCCAAACTTAAACCACCCGCGCCACCCGCGCCTAAACTTAAACCACCCGCGCACACCCACGCACACCCGTGCGCGCCCCAGAGGAGGCAGAAGGAAGAGTCCAGATGGAGGCCTGGAGGCTGCCAGGGCCAAGGACACAATTAGGGGGCAGGACCCACATACAGGTACAAGTCTCACATGATCCTGCCAAGGCTTTTACCAAAAAAAAAAAAAAAAAAAAAAAAAAACTCCCTTACTTTATATCAGAGAATCCACACTGCAGAAAGGTTATGAATATAATACATGTGAAAACATTTTTAAACATAAGAGAACTCTTATTGGACATCAGGAAATACACATTAGAGAAAAACCTTATGCAAGTAACCAATGTGAAAAGGCTTTTACAGAAAATGGTAGGTCTGAATGGACAAAAGAGTATCTATAAAGGATAGAAACCTTATAAATGTAAACAATGGAGAAAGACTTTTAGACATAGAGTAACTCTTACTGTACATCAGTAAATTTACTCAGGAGGAAAACCTTATGAATATAACCCATGTGCAAAGGCTTTTTGAAATCAGGGGATTCTTACTGTACATCAAAGGCTTTCACAAAAAAGATTCTCTAACTTTACATTATAGAATCCACACTGGAGAGAAACCTTGTGAATATGTTCAATGTGGAAAGATTTTTAGACATAAGGGAACTCTTGTTGGACATCATGGAATTCACACTAGTGAAAAATGATTGTAACCAATGTGGAAAGACTCTTACAAAAAGAAGTCTCTTTCTTACTGGACAGCAGAGGCTCCACACTGGACAGAAAGGTTCTGACTCAGAGCTGGGACCAGGTGACTGAGAGCCCATCTAAACCTCTCCTCCCCAAACCCAATCTTACCGATGGGAACACTAGGCCCAAGATCCGACCTTCCTGACTCCCAAACCCAGCTCTCTCCCTACCAGGCCACACGGCACTCATGTCATTCCCACCTCAAACTCATGAAGCCCCAAGACACCACCAGCGGCACACTTATCAAACTAGTCAGTGTAGGAGGAATGGGAAGATAGTAAGAATTAAACTCTAAAAATACAAAAAGTAACAATTATGATGAAGATGGAAAAGAGTAGTTGCCTGAAGTGATTTGTATAGATTCACTGAGAATTCACCAACTGGGATGTTCGAGTCATAGATTGAAGATGGAAATAAATATAGATACAAATATTACTTTAAAACATACAATACATTTTATGAAAGTGTGCTGTAAACACAGTGGGAGAATTATAAAAATAGCCCAAGTCAAATAACATATATCTTCTGTATTAAGGGAAAGAGGAAAAATAGAAACAGACCTCAGCTTTGATGAAGTGAAGATCACTCCCACTAGAAAGTAGGCAGAGCTGCTAAATTCTTATTCTGTTATTGTTTCTCTGTGAAGATCAATGATTTTTGACCTGAAAATGGTAGAAATAAGAGAAGTTAAACACAAGAAATAGATAGGAAAAGGGCCTACCTTCTCTTAATAATTTCAAATCACTAGCCTCAACGAAACTTCATTTTGCTAGTGAAAACTACCTAGTTGACTTAAGTCCTGAGCAACCCGGGAAACCACAGGCGAGAAAAAGGTAAATATTCCAGTTTGAAAGACCAGAAGAAAATGGAGTTTACAAACTTTAGTATAAATTTGATATAGATCCCTAATTAAATTCTAGAATGTATTATTAAAGGGATAAACTAGAAATAGAAGCAGTGATCACAAAAAGTCCTAATGATTTTTATCAAGAACAGGTTAAGCAAAACTAACTTTAATGTCACTGTCTGAAAGTTTTACTAAACTGGTAGGTCAGGTCAATGTTCCTACTTTGATTTACCTCCATTTTAGCCGAGCAATTCATAAATTATCTCCTGCTATTTTTTGAAAGGATGGAAAAATGTGAATTAGAAAGGATCCACATGAGATGCATTCAGGAAAAGATGAATGGTTGGACTGAAAATATAATGATCAATAATCCAATATCAACTTGGAAGAATCTCCTTTAGTGTGTTATGGGGAATCAATGCTTGGCTTGGAATGGTTTAAAATTTTGATTCTTTTTAATGTAAAGACATAAAGGACATTCTTATAACATGTGCAAATGAGACAAAGGTTAGAGAGATGACAAACATGTAAAAGGATAGAATCAAGATTTATAAAAGACTGAAAAGTTAAAACTTTAGGTAGAATCTGATAAAAAAGATAAAATTTAATCAAAATAATTAAGGTTGTACATATATTCAAAGAATTATTGCTATTATTTGGGGTGGGCTGGGAAAAACCGATTTCTGGCAGACTTGAAATGAATAAATCAAGAGTACAAAATGGCATATAAAACTTGTAGGAAAGGCATCGTTTCCAACAGTAAATTAAATGATAATCCCTTTGTACTCTACCCTAGTTAGACCATAGCTGGCGCGATTTGTTGTGGGTGTAACTGTTTAAAAAAGTCATTTATAAGAGGCAGAAAATCTTTTAAATGGGCAAACAGGGTGGTGATGGGTCATAATAAAAGCATTCAGATATTTGAAGGATTATATGACTTTATTGTGACTGGCTCAAGCCTTCAGGCTTTTCCTCTTCACTTCTGCCTCTTAGAGTATCTAACTTTCTCCCACACTCAGCTCAAAATGCACAATGTTTCTATAAAAACATTTTTCTATTATGTTTATTACCTACCGTTTCACCTTTCTAAAATTAGCTTGTATCAGAGAAAAATCAATCATGAACCATGATTCTAAATGTGGAAGAAAGCAAGCCTCAGAAAGGGGAGTGACTTGGCCAATGTCACAAAGAATAAGTTGCTCAGCTGAGCAACTCCACCACTAGCGCTCTTTCCATTGCATTTCAATGTGCTTATTTGAGTACATATAGTTTCCTGGGATAGAACAAGATCCTTAAATGGGATGCAGCATGGAAGGAGTACCTCCCCTGAATCTATAGAATAATTGAATAATGTTTATATGTAAGTGGAAATTCCACTTCCATATAAGAAAATAATTCATTAAAAATTAGAATTGGATGAGTGAAAGCTAACAAGTCATTTTGAAATCAAGAATCAGTCATAAATTTTTTTAATGAAAAAGATAGATCAAAAATATAAAATATATTATTGGAAAAAAAAAAAAAAAACCAAGCAACCTAGAGAAGGGGTCCAGGAGAGATATTGTAAGAACTATTAGACTATGTGAAAGCCATAATCAAAAGAAAAAAGAGTCTGGACAACATTGTTCAAGAAATCATCAAAGAAAGGAGTCTCAATACCCTAGAACCAAAGGGTAAAGCAGTTATTGAAAGAATCCAACCATCCCTGCCTGAAAGGGACCCCAAAATAAAAACTTCCCAAAATATTGTCGCTAAATTCTGAAATTATCAGGTCAAAAAGGAAATACACCAGCTAGAAGAAAACAAAACAAAACAAAACAAAACAAAAAACCAGAAAGGAAATACAACCGGGAATAGCCAGAACTTAGCAGCTTCCACATTAAATGCCTGGAAGACCTGGAATATCATATTCTAAAAAACAAAGGAGTTTGGCTTATAACAAAGAATCAATTATACAGAAAAATTGAACATAATTTTTCATGGGACAAGATGGACATTCAATAAAGTAGGGGATTTTCAGTCATTGTTGATGAAAAGCACAAAACTGAACTGAAAATTCAATCTTCAAATACAAGACTCAAGAAAAGCATAAAGAGGTAAATAGGAAAGAAAGAAAGAAAACTATTTAAAGGTTAAACTGTCTATATCCCTGCACTAGAAAATGATACATGTAACTCGAGAACTGTAAGAGTATATTTAGGCGTACACTTAAACACACGTACACTTAAACACTCACTAGCATGCACACACATGCGTGCACGTATACTTAAACACTCATGGGCATACACGCATGCTTACCATCAGGCAGCTTCCCAATGCTGAACCAAACTATCATTGCTGCTGCTTCTACTACTCTTCTGTATGGTGTTGAGAGAGTACAGTAAGAAATGATAAGCCGCATACTGTCAGAAAAACCTGGGAAGACTTACACTAAGGTAGCGGAACGAGGAGAATAATGCACTCAGTGACAAGATTGCAGAGTGAAGAACTGTGAAAGCTTTAGCTATTTTGACAATTCTGAAGGACTCATCGTGAAAAATGCTCTGCACCTCAAAATAAAAAAAGCCTTCTGGAATCTGGGTGAGGGTAGAAGCATACTTTTTATTTTATTTTTCTTTCATTTATTTAATCTGCACATAATTATGTTTTGCATGACTACAAATTTATAATCTAAATCAAATTGCTTGTCTCTTCAAAGGGTAGAAAGGACAGCGAGGGAAGGAAATAGAGAATTTGTACTTCAAAATTTTAAAAGGTGAAGGTCAAAAAATGGTTTTACACGTAATGAGAGAAATAAAACATTTAAAAAGAATATCTACCTTCTAGATTTGTTTATGAGGAGCAAATGAATTAACATCTGTAAAGTACTTTGCAAAACTTAAAAACCTTTAGAAATACTAGCTATTAGTAGAGAACCAGAATAGGGAGGCATTATTAAGCTAATAAAAGGCAATGGCTTATGCGCATTAGAAGAATAGATAGCAAAATAGTACAAAAGAAAGGAACCATAGGGTGGTAGAAAGCAATCAACAAATTCACATGGTTACATTACTCTACTATGAACCATACTAGTGAAATTGTTCTCATTTCAAAGAATCATCTTTGGCAATAAGTGAAAACTAAAAGCTATAATCTTACGGTTTTGAGATGAAGTGCACACAACATCTGTGGGATACTTGCCATCCTTTGCAAGTTATCCTTGAATGACTAGCAGGTGAAGGCCCTTTGTAAAGAAACAGAGTTTGCCTTTGGAGGTGGAGAACACTCCTTCCTCTTCTTTCAGAGCCCTTATTTTGTCTTCCTTTTTAGCAGACTAGCTCCCAGACAGTTGTTACGGTAGGTAGAGAAATCAGAAAGAATTCTTAATTCTTCTTTAGAAAAATGTTAGTTTAAAGCCTCTTGACAGATTTTCACTTTCTAGACTCCCTCAGCTGACTCCTACTGTGAACTGAGGACTTCTTATTGCTAGAACCTGAGCAATCTTGAAGCCCTCCGGAGTTGCCTTCAATTCTCCTCCTCAAGTTCTGGCATCAGATATTTTAATCTATCATTTCTTTTTCCTAATTGTCATAAATTACAGGAGAGCCTCCAAATATCAATGGAATCCTGGAATATCAATGCAACCATGAGAAATTCCATTCCATTCCAAAAGAATTTCTCTAACTTTTCCTATTCAATCAATAGTTCTTTAAAACAAAACAAAACAAAAAAACCTCAGTCTGGACAGGTTTATATGATTTCCTTTCTTTTGAAGTTTACTCCAAGTTAAAGAGTTACTTACAATTGAACTGAAATATGGATCATGCTGGTCCCTGGGAAGGTTCACCATGAGCATCCATCAGTTTCGTACTCAAAACTGTTCCTAGACATTCATTTATCAAGTTTTGAATAAATGAAAGATCTTTCCCTGTCTACTCAAAATATGAAACTGTTCTCAAACAGATGAGGTATCATCTTATCATTGAGAAAGAGATGAGAATCTATTCAGTCATATATCACAAGCTTTTATTTATTCAATTCTTATTCATTTGAAAGCTGTTTACATATATATGCATATTTAAAATATACCACTGATATAGATAAATATCTATCTATATCTATATCAGTGGTATATTTTAAAATAAGTTTCTTTTGTTCCTCTTTAGCTATCAATCATCATGTTTAACAGTCAGAATATCTTACAGTATTTAGTAATTGACTTCAGTCTTCTTTTTTTTTTTAACACAGAAATGATTTCAGCCTTTTCATCCCCAGATTGCAGTGAATCTTCCCCTCTGAATGAGTTTCTAAATATCGCATGAAAGCCCCTGAGTCAGACCTCTGGTCTGTATCCACAGAAGCAGAACCCGAAAGGTGGAATAACTAAGCATCATCCCCCACACTGACCCCACCCAAGACTCCCTACTGTTTATGCTTTAGGACAAAGTTACAGCTTCAAGAACTCATTTTTTAATGAATTCTTCATGGAAACCACTAAGCTCCAGGAAGGGTCGGCTCAAGAACCACCTGTATCACGGCCTTTCTGGATTTTCCCCGGGTGTCGGTGGCCTCTGTCCCTGTCACCACAGACTCCAGAAAGTTTCAGACACCAGTAGCTCAGTACAAGAAAACATGGGAGCACAATCAGATAACAAGCCAACTTTGCTGAGTCTTCCTCTGACTTTCTATACAGTCAACGAGACGACTGTATTCCTTACACAGCACAAATAACCCTGACTGATTATTCCCCCGCTCTGTGTGCGCTCACCTGGGGAGGAGTCGAAGCCCCCAGAAGGCTGTAAGCTCGGAGTCCCTCTCGGCCCTTCAGTTCCTAAACTACAGGAACCCACAAGCAGGGCAGACCCGGGCAGCGAGGTTGGGGTGGGTTGGAGCCCATGTTCAGTGAGTGACTCCTGCCCTCTCAAAAGTCTCTTAGCTGCAACACCTGGGGCTTCCTTCAATCTACAGAATCACCTCCCTTTCCGGCATTTAGGGTTAGAGTGGGGAGGCGGGAGGCATTTACACACCCACAAAAGCCCGTGTGTCCTATTATAGAACAGGCACGCACCAGGAGCGAGGAGGATCAAGCACCCTGTCCTTCTTCCTGGCCACAAGGTCCCTCCCATTCCCTCTTTGCTTTCTGCTCCAGAACATACACCTTCCTGCTTCATCTCACACCTACTTACCCCTCCATATGTCCCCCTCCCACCACATCTATCACAGGATCATGAAGATGAGCTTAAGCTCCTCCTGGGAGAAATTAATATTCATAAAGAAATTAAGCATGTGACCCACAGCTAAGCTACAACCTTTCCCCTTCTTTTCTGCCTCCACAAGCCCCAGCCACTTTAGTCAGGTTTTCATTTTAATTCGAGTTCTAACACCTACAAAAGGCTGCTCTCTTCAAAAGATATTTTTCTCATTTGCATATTTCTGGGGAAACACAAAGTCTCACACCTCAGACTGTGCAGTGACAACCAGAAGCAGCGAGGGCAGCAAAGGGACGGCCAAGAGAGTTCAAACCCAGCCTCCGATCTATCGGGTGACCCTGGGCTAGTCACTTCACACATTTACCTCAGTTTCCTCAGTTGTAAAATGGGAGTAACGACAGCATCTACCTCCAGGATAGTTGTGAGCATCAAATGAGATAATAATTGTAAAGTGCTTTGCACACATTAATCACTATTTGATGTTAGTTATTATTGTTACTGGACAGTAGGTGGAACAGCAAATAGAGCTCTCTGGATAGAGGGAAAAGAGCACTGAGCATTAGGTTTGGAACAGAGAAGACTCATGTTCACCCTCCAAATCTGACCTCAGACACTTTGGGGATCTCATTGTAGCTTCAGGGCACAGAGAATGGAATGGAGGGGAGAGCCTGGGGCAGGAAGACCGAGCAGCCCACTCCTGCAGTGGTCCAGAATGAGGGCTGCAGTTAGGACAGCGCCTCCCTGAGCATCCAGGTGACAGACAAGAGAGAGGTGGGGGAGAACAAAGAATTGGCAACTCATTGGAAATGTCAGCTGGGAGAGGATGAGGGTGGACACTGACACAGATGTTGACACAGCAAAAAGCTCTCATGACAGAGAAAGGAATTGAATTTTTCTTAACTACTTTCTCTTTCAAATGGTGATGCTTGGCTATAGTATTCACATAAAATTTAACAATTGGCTCTGAAGGGCGAGTTAGAATCCATTCTAGAATATCTCTGCCTATTTTGCACAATATATTTGAATTCATATGTTAGGAAACAGCATAAATTAATTCATGAAGGATAATCTTTTCAATTAAGAAAAAGAGAGTAATGCAAACCCAAATCAAAATTCTTTGAATGCAAGAAAAATATCACATTTCTACTATAATAGTTTTCTATTACTTCTGGATAGCATATACAGTTAAGTAAATATGTTTTCAAAATACGCTATCGTTGAAGATAATTATAACAGAAAAACTAACTTTTTTTGTTTCACTCTCTCACAAAAATGAACACCATGAAATACAAGTTCCTCGAGGAGAGGCCTGTTTGCTTTTTCATTGTTATCCACCGCACTAAGGGTTTGCACTTGAGAATTGAGGTTGGCATATTAAAATTTAATCATATTTTCAATATCTTCTAGGAATCTGAATCATCCCATTTTCCTTGCTTCTTGGAACACAGAAAATTGTAACATATTTACTTTCCTTGACAATCAACTCATTCCATTAAACTTCAGGTTTATTTAGCTATTCAGATGAGCTATGATAAAGATAAACTTCTGACAATTTTGAGCAGCTTTAATATACCTTTTACTCAATTTGTCCATTTTATAACAGTGGGAGTCAGGAAATACAACTGCCTCTGAAGGATTAAAAATAAATATCACACAAGACAACGGAGAAGTGCACGATAGTTATGAAAGTACATGAAGACCGCTATGTGCCATCAGTGAATCACTTCAAAGATTGGGAATAAAAGATAATATAAGGAATTTTATGATACAAAAAAGTGCAAGTTACATATAAAAAACAAGTGATAATAAATGAATAATGACTGCTTTTTTGTTTTTTTACCATATAAAGTGGAAGTAAAGAAAGTCTTCAGCACATCTAGGTAGACATCCATGGTCAATGTATTAAAATATATGAACAAGAGTTATGTAGGGTAGATAAACATGAAGGGGTTCTAATCTGCATCACTGGAAGGAACTCTAGAATTATTAAGATCACAAATCCAATTCAGTCTTGAAATAAGGTGAATACTTTATGAATGACATTCATGTATAATAATATCTTAAAGCTACTCAATCAAAAAGTTAAAAGATTCAACTTCTAGAAAAGAGACTTAGTAAGTCTATATATCATTAGACTTTATTTTTAAAAAATACCTGCTCACGTGATTCACAAGACGTGTCTATAGTAGCAGATCTCTTTCTGGTAGGAAGTTGTCACAGATTAGATGCCGATTAGAGCAGACAGCAACTCCATGGCAAACACAGAAAGAACACAAGACATCAAGAACTGTAAAAGAAAATAGCATTTTTTTCCATTTTATTTATTCATTATTTTTCAAATTCAATCAGGATCAATCACATTAGAAAACAGCAAACATCCTTATAATTCCCTAAGATTCAAAACATGAAAATTCCCAACAGTTCCCAAAAATGTAGTCTATAAAAAGTTAACTGCTATGTGAATGAACATTCATTACTCCCAAAGTACTTATAAGACTACTGAAAGTAAATAATCAAATAATTCCTTATAAGAAAAAGCTGGGGGCATGTTTCACTTTCTGTTTTTTTTTAATGCTGCTAGAAATTAGGAAACATTATATTCCCTCATTTTAACATAGTCTATAAAGTACCACTTGACATGACACTAATCTCAGTGGCATAATCCCAGTAATACTGCCAAAAAAAGACTCATTCTCCTATTTTGATATTTAATTCACTTTATGTCAATTATAATATATATATTATATACACACATACTTCACCTTGTGATTTTGTCCATGTTTGTTTAAAAGTGAGATAATGGATTTAATATGTCCTTCTTTAAAAATATTCAGAGCTTCTGGACTATCCACCAATACACAGTGTAAAACTTCCAAGAATCCCTAAAGACAAAACAAAAGGAAAAAGAGAAAAACAGGGACTGTTAATCTATTCTTTTCATTCTCTATTCTTAAAAACAAGATAAACAAAAGGAAATGTCCCCAAGAAAGATTCAATAGACTGAGAAATAATATTTTCAGGAACCACCTCACAATGTTATTATAAAAAAATCTAGCACACCTCCAAAGCGCAATATTTTACTTCTTACTTCTTACTATTCTTCTTTCCTTTTGGCTTTTTAAATTCACAGTGGAAGGATTTGTGTGGGGATTTATTGGAAAGTACAGTCCAGTAATAATAAATACAATAAGTACTTATTATGTTTTATCATGGACAGATTGATTATAGGAACTTGAACCAGACTGATCTACCCAGAGTGGGGAGAGTGGGCTGAACTAAGAAAGATTTTTTTTGGTATTCTTTAAAATAAGTATTTGTATTTTAATCCGGATATCAGCATCCTATAAGATGATGCCAGGATCCTAAAAATATATAATTTGTTCTTGTTGCCTTTTAAAATACTTCTTAATTTTTTCCCATATCTTTCTACTAAGATACTCTCTCAAATTGTCTGTTTCACCAAAGCAAATCTTCTCACTCCTAAATATTTATTTTCTCATCTTTGAAGCCAGTTCCAATTAGCTGATTAAATTCATGGCAAAGTGAAATCCAGACTGAATGCTCCTGGGAAATTTATATTTGTATAGGTGTATTATGTTATCACAAAGGAATTGCCTCATGGTAGAGTGTGTGTGTGTGTGTGTGTGTGTGTGTGTGTGTGTGTGTGTATATATATATATACACACAGTTGTTTAAATGTTGTTTCTCCTCCACGTGGGAATACTTGAGATACTTGAGGATAAGAACATTTTTGCCTTTCTTTGTATCCCAATTACTTAAATAGTGCCCTTCACATAGTAAATGTCCAATAAATGTTGACTTGATTTTACCTAAGGACTCACAACTAGAATTCCAGAAAGCCTTCAGTTATCTTCTGAATTATGGGCTAGATAGAAGAACTTGACAGTATTTATATTTACTCTTTTTAAATCCTTGCTTTATCTGTCATTTTTTCAGAATGTTTCTTAGGGGATCTAGGCTTAGTTGAAACCTAAAGCCTTGTTACCTTTGCAGAAATCTAGATCTCTTTAAAGCAAATGAACTAATGTCTTGTAAACTTGTTTAGAGATAATTTTCAAATTATAGAGGGGGTGAAATAATGAATCTGATTCTCATCAGTAGGAAAGGAACTAATGGGAAATAAATACACCTGAGAATTTATTACTCAGAAGAAGAAAGCTTGCTATAATTTTATATGTCAGAATCTGATATTATTTTAGTACTAGAAATGTCAAGCGTTCACAAGGAGGATAGGCAGGATTCCATGGATTAAATTCCACAAAGGAAATCAGTCTAGGAGGAATGGGAAGGTACTAAGAATTAAAATCTAAAAATACAAAAAGTAACAATTATGATGAAGATGGAAAAGAGTTGTTGTCTGAAGTGATTGGTATAGATTCACTGAGAATTCACCAACTTGGATGTTCAAGTCATAGATTGAAGATGGAAATAAATATAGATTAAATGTTACTCAAAAACATACAATATATTTTATGAAAGTGTACTGTAAGTACAGTTGGAGAATTGTCAAAAAAAAGCCAAAGGCAAAATATATATATCTTCTGTATTAAGGGAAAGAGGAAAAACAGAGACAGACCTCAGATATAATGAGATGAAGATCACTCACAGTAGAAAGTAGGGAGAGCTGCTAAATTCTTATTCTGTTATTGTTTCTCTGAGAAGATCCATGATTTTTGACCCGAAAAGAGTAGAACTAAGAGAAGTTAAACACAAGGTAATTAAATAGATATGAAAAGTCCCTACCTTCTCTTAATCAAATCACTTCAAATCACTAGGTTCAACTAAACTACATTTTGCTAGTGAAAAATGCCTAGTTGACATAATTCCTGAGCAACACTGGAAACATTAAGACCACAGGGCAGACAAAGGCAAATATTCCCATTTCAAAGTCCAGAAGAAAATGGAGTTTGCAAACTTTAGTTAGTATAAATTTGATATTGCTCCTTAATTAAATTCTAGAATGTATTATTAAACGGATAAACTAGAAACAGAAGCAATGATCATTAAAAAAAAGTCCTAATGGCTTCATCAAGAACAGGTTATGCAAAACTAAGTTTAATGTCACTTTCTGAAAGTTTTACTATAGTGGTAGGTCATATAAATGTCCTATTATGATCTCCCTTCATTTTCGGCAAGCAATTAATAAATTATCTCAGGCTATTCTTTGAAAAGATAGGAAAATGTGAATTAGAAAGTATCAAAATGAGATGGATTCAGGAAAACATGAATTATTGAACTGAAAATATAATTACAAATAATCCAATGTCAACTTGGAAGAATAACTCTTGTAGAGTGTTATGGGGAATCAATGCTTGACTTGGAATTGTTTAAAATTTTGATTTTTTTTATATAAAGACATAAATGACATTCTTATAACATTTGCAAATGAGACAAAGATTAGAGGCATGGCAAACATATAAAATGATAGAACCAAGATCTATAAAAGACTGAAAAGTTAAAACTTTAGGTAGAATCTAATAAAAAAGATAAAATTTAATAAAAAATAATTAAAGTTGTACATAAATTCAAAGAATTATTGCTATTATTTGGGGGGTAGTGGAAGAAACTATTTCTGGCAGACTTGACATCAATGAATCAAGAGTATGAAATGGAATATAAAACCTGTAGGAAAGGCATAGTTTCCAACAGTAAATTAAGTGATAATCCCTTTGTACTCTGTGCTAGTTAGACCACATTTGGAGAAATTTGTTCTGAGTACCACAGTTTAAAAAAGTCATTCATAAGAGGGAGAAAATCTTTTAAATGGGCAAACAGGGTGGTGATGAATCATAATAAAAAGCATTCAAATATTTGAAAGATTATATGAATTTATTGTGACTGGCTCAAGCCTTCAATGCTTTTCTTCTTCACTTTTGCCTCTTAGAGCATCTAGCTTCCTTCCACACCCAGCTCAAAATCGATTTTCTATAAAAATGTTTTTCTACTATGTTTATTACCTACTGCTTTATCATTCTAAAATTAGCTTGTATCAGAGAAAAATAACCATGAACCATGATTCTAAATGTGGGAGAAACCAGGCCTCAGAAAGGGGAGTGACTTGGCCAAGGTCACAAAGAATAAGTGGCACAGCTAAAACTTAAACTCAGCTGAGCAACTCCACCACTACACTCTTTCCATTGCATCACACCACTTTGTTTATATTTTTAATATGCTTATTTGAGTAAATGTAGTTTCCTGTATTAGAGTAAGATCCATTGATGGGATACAGGATGGAAGGAGTATATCCCATGAATCTATAGAATAATTGAATAATGTTTATATGCAAGTAGAAATTGAAATATTTTTATATCAATAATCTTAATGTAATTATAATAATATAAATATTAACTAGATTGTACCAAACAAAAATACAGTTAACACTCTAGAAAGAAATCCATAATTATGACTATACAATTAAAGTAACTACTTACATTTTATAGGTAAACTGCCACAATCATAATCATACATGGCAATACAATCATGATGAGTTACACTTCCACATGCCAACAATAATATGTGGCTACCAATATGTCTTACTATATTTAGTAAAAATAAGTTAGACTCATATGACCAATTTTATTTGTATTTTAAAATATATCACCTTTTGCTTGTTATAGTTTGACAATATGAAATACACTGTTGAGAACTATTCATTAAATTGTTTTCTCCTAGAGGCTATAGATGATTTACATATACATAATTTTTTTTTGTCTGAAGAATTCTAAAGTTTTCACAAATAGGACTTTACAAAGGATGATGAAAAGATAACAAAGATGTATGCCAAAAAATGTTAATACTGAAATAATGGTTGTTAGAAATGACAAACAAAACAACAAGAGCCAAATTAAAGCCAATGCTTAGTGATATGATCAAGCAATTAAAAAGTAATTTTAAAAGTATGCATATTACTTTTTCCCCTTTTTTCTATCCCATGTTTTATTCAGAACCTTGGGAGGCTTTGCTTACAAATTATTTGAATGATATGATTATAACAAAAATGCAACTTTCTTATTTTTGAAAATCCTTTAAGAGACATTTTGCCATAAGACTAAGCAGTCTAGGAAAATGAGGCATGAGAAATATTATTGCAGAAACCCATAATACAGTTCATTTTTATCAGCTATGTCTCCATATCATTAACCACTATGAAAAAATGAAAGATTGATACAGAAAAGCTCAAAAGATTAGTTTTTCTCCCCAAACCAGCATTTCATAGGGATTTCTCCTAGAGGATAGAAAAAGCAAGTGAATGATACAGAAATCAGTTTTTTAGCATGGCATTTCACTTAACATCTTCATCGATGATGTGGACAAAAGTGGTAAAATATTGCCACTTATCTCTGAGAATGAAATTAAGTTTAAACACTGAGTGATATTCATTATACAATAAAACTAAGCATCAATAAAGAAGTCTAGAAAAACCATAAAGAAAAAATAGGTAATCAGATCTTGAGCATACACAATATAGCTTTTCAGTGGGAGGGGAAAGGAACTAAAGCTGTTATAAGTCATTTCTTTTTCACAAATAAAGTATAAATGATCATGGAAAAATGACAAGCTATTGGAAACTAAATTGAATAAAATAAATTGAGATAAAATTTTAAAATGTAAAATATATTTATAATAAAAATTACATGATATATATTTGGTACACAAATATTTTGAGCAAAGATATTGCATTGTTCAATTAGATCATTGGGAAAGAAAATATTTATGATAGAAAGGGGATTTTATTTAGTTAATAAAATGTTTTAGTAATAAAATAACTTCATTTTATTAAAATTAAGCAAGAAAAATTTCCCCAAAGCATTATTATTTCATGTGCATTTTAAGCAGCAATGGTGCTTTTCTATATTGTTACTATTACTATTTCCTATATTCCTAAATTCTGGTCTTGTTGTTATTTGCCAAACTTACAAATTTGCCTGAATAAAAACTAATCCATGCCATTTAGATTATTAGACTAGTCTATTAGGCCCCTGGCACTCATAGGGAGATACATTATAAAGATCTGCAAAAATATCAATATGGAATGCTACGATAAGGATAATAAAGACAGAGGTATGGGATATTTAAATAGGTGTATTCATCTTTATGAGGGGAAGCGTTTTTAGAATACTTGTGTGTTAGAATACCACTTCTGAAATATGCAATATACTATATAATTATAAGCAAGTCACTTAATGCTTCTGAATCTCAGATTCCTCATCTGTAAGATAGCATAATATTTTCAGGAACTACTTCACAATGTTACTATAAAGAAAAAACTCACATACCTCCAAAGTGCAATATTTTACTTGTTAGTTCTTACTATTCTTCTTTCCTTTTGACCTTTTTAATTCACAGTGGAAGGATTTGTATGGGGAAACATTGGAAAGTCCAATAGTAATAAATATAATAGGTACTTATTAAATGTTTTATCATTGACAGATTGGTTGTATGAACTTGAAGCCAGTTTCATCTACCCAGACTAGGGCTGAATGAAGAAAGACTGTTTTTTTTTTTTTTTTTTTTTTTTTTTTTTTTTTGGTATTCTTCAAAATAAGGATTTGTATTTTAATCCAGGTATCAGCATCATATAAGATGATGCCAGGATCCTAAAAAAAATGTAAAGTAAGCCAAGTTTGTTTTTGTTGCCTTTTTAAATGCTTCTTAAATTTTTTCTATATCTTTCCTCTAAGCTACTCTTCCAAATTCTCTATCTCATCAAAGCCAATCTCACCATTCCGATATTCATTTTCTCATCTTTGAAGCGAGTGCAAATTAGCTGATTAAATTCATGGCAAAGAGAAATCAAGGCTGAATGCTCCTGGGAAATTTATATTTTTATAGGTGTATGATTTTATCACAAAGGAAGTGCTCATGACCGAGTGTGTGTGTTTGTGTGTGTGTGTGTGTGTGTGTGTGTGTGTGTGATATTTCATAATATCTATCTCTCTTCCTCCACTGACCACTATTCCACTCCCATTCTCATCCTTAAATTTACCTCCATATCACACCACACAAACCATTCTTTCTCCCTTTATTGCTAGACATAATATGAAATATTTCTAAATCAGTTGTTTACAAATCAATATCACATTAGAATAATAGAAGTGAGAATGAGATACACTGCAAAGAAAGCAACTTCAATTTGACCTATTCATTTATATAATCTGCTGACACTTTAAAATGAGAAATGGATAAAGGAATAAATAACAGAGAATTGTCATAATTTACCAAGAAAAATGTCACTAATGTAAAAGTAAGCACAATAAAGTCAAAAGAGCCTGGAAACTGCATCAGCCAACACATAATAGATTTCCTTACAATCATAGAATTATGGCAGCCAAGGCCACACAGATTTAGAATGAAAACTTGTTCATTCAATCATTTGAAGAATAGTTAACAAGATAACATCACAAAACCATGAAAGAACAATTGAGGAGGGGGAATTTATAGGTAGCTTGGTGAGAATTCAAATTATACCAAATTATGCTGAGAACTTTGAATAATAAAATTGGAAGAAAAAAAGAGGTAAATATTTCACTAACAAACTATTGTCTTTATCAATAACATATGATTCTAACACCATGGTTCTCGGTGAGCTAGCTAAGGCAGCAGAAATGACCCAAAAGAGAATAGAGATAAAAAGAGCAAGTATACTAGACCAAAAATACAGAAGATAAATAATCTAGAAGTAATACAAATTTGAGGGTACTAATGAATTATTCTAAAGATATCTTAAAGGAAAAGAGATGAAAAATTATTGGAGAATATCATAGACACTATTACATTAAGAAGACAATAAAGATATTAACTATTGACTCACATGACTATTTTGCTACATTAGTAAAATTATGATAAGAATAATCTATACACAAATTGAGACCTCCTTGATGAAGAATGTGACAACACCAGGCAAATGATTCACAAATTATATTTTCCAGAAGGTCAGAAAATTACAGTTATACAATTGAGTGAGTAGTATTTAATTAAGCTTGTTTTCTTTACTATCAAAAAAAATTATTTGATTTAATAGAACAAAATGCTAATTTAAGAGTTTTTCCTCAAAAAGGTATCTGAATACATATATGTCAAAATAATGCAATATTCCTTAGAAAAATACAACATCTAACTTTCTGCAAAATCTCTGTGATTGTTCATTTTAACAGAGGTTTACAAGGGAGAAATAGGTTCACCAGGTATTTGCTTCTATGAAGAATACCTAATACAGGGTCCAAACAAAAGACAAACAAAAGATTTTTTTTCTATATGATGTGATTCACAACAGAGTAGTTATAAGGGCTGAAAGTGAAGAGTCAAGCTTACACTTTTATCGTAAGCTTGGGCGAATGAAAATATAGTGGTGTCTTTGGACAGTAATAAGGAAATTTCAAAGACAGGACTGTTTAAGGGAAAAGATTATGAGATTTATTTTGACCAGAGTTTGAGATTCCTAAGCAGCATCAATTCAAGATATCCAAGAAGGTTATGTGGGACTATAATTCAAGAAAAAGATATAGATCTGAGACTCATCTATGAGAGATGATATGTGAATTCAAGAGAACTTATGAGATCACCAAACAGGAATAGTTTGGAGGGGGAAAAGAGGCTCAGGATCTTAGAGTCTTAGAGTAAGTGGATGTGATCTGAAGAAACATCCAGGCCAAGAAAGAGCAGTCAGTTAGGTAGGAGAATAAAGAGAAAATGTCATGAAAACATAGGAAGTATAGGATATCCAAGAGACAATATCAAAGACTGTAGACAGATCAAAAAGGTGAAATATGAGAAAAAAATACTCATAGATTTGGCTTGTGATATTAATTGTACTGGTGATCACTGGTGGGATCTGAGATCATTGGTAACTTTAGAAAGAGCAGTGACTCAGAAGTCATGTTTCAAAGTGTCAGAAATTGGATCAGAGAAAAGAACATAAAGGCACCCAACAAAGCTTTTTCAAGGAATTTAACTAAAAATTACAGGAATAATATAATAGATATAGAAGATGGTACTATCAAATAAAGGTAGTTTTTTTGAGGATGGGTGAGACATAGGTATGTTTGTAGGCTTCAGGGGAAAGTCTTTAGATTATGATAGACTGAAAATTAATGAGTGGAAATTGTGGTAAAAATCTGCTGAAGGAAAGAGGATGGGTTCAAATGAAGGATTTACTTAGGGGGACTTATCTTGGAAAAGAGTGCAAGTCCATGCAATACAGGGATCGAAAGAAGAAATAGTACCTATGTAAGATGATAAGAAGAGTTTATTGATATTACCCAATTTCTTCCCAAAACAAAGGCTCATATTTTTATTAATATTTATATGGTAGTGCTATATAAATGCAAATAACAGAATACTATTGTCACCAAAAATTTTAAATTGACATCAATGCAAAAGGCAGTGAAGACAAGCAAGTAGGTTGTCAATAAATAATTGCACAAAAGAAGCAATAAGCATGTATAACTAGAAAAGTAGTTATAGGGTAAAGCAAGTGATAAGTGAAACAGTCCAAAGTCCACAAAGTCTATTACCATACACTCAACTTCTAGAGACCTAATAGGTCACAGAGAAGTTCAATGGACCTTCTGTGGAGAATATATGGAAGGACATCCTGTGTCTTTTGCTGTCTGAATAAATAAAAGGAATATAAATAGGTAGATAGATAGATAGATGCATTAAAGTACTCAAAAAGTATAGATCAATGGGATGATATAAACCTGTAGGACATTTATAGTAGTATATCAAAGGACTGTCCTCAGTTCTATCATATTTGAAAATTTTTATTAATTGCTTAAATGAATACATTAAATTTGAAGGTGTCAGGGAGCTGAGAATAGCTACATATATAATTTCATGGAATAAACTAGATATTAGAAATGAAAGATAGCTCAAAGATCATTTAGTTCAACCTAAAAATTTTCCTACCCATAACTGAAGAATTCCCATAACAGAAAACTGAGGCAACCTATTGCATTTACAGATAGTAGTAACTGTTTGAAAGTGGTATTTTCCCCATATTTATTAAGGTGGATTTGGCTTCCTTATAATTACTATCTTGTGACCCTTCTTCTTCCTTCAATGACCAAACAAAAAAAATTAATCATCCTTTACTTAATTTAACTGGAAACAGCTATTATATCACCTCAAATTCTTCTCTGTCTTAATTCCACCTCCTACAATTAACTCCTACCCTGCTTATCCCTATTTTTCCTCTCTATTTCATAACCCAAGATGTGGATGATTCATATATATATACATATATATATATATGTTATTCCAAAAAGACTCATGACTATTAGTTCACTAGAAAAGAGCTAACTCTGGTTTCTCAAAGGACACAACAGAAAATCCTAAGTTTTAGCAGGTCCTGTTTATCTGGAAAGAATTCAAATGATAGTCCACTGATAAAACTGTGTCTGTTACCTTAGTTGCAATAAAATTGTGGAGAAATCTATCGACAGAAAGATGACTTTATTCACTCATTTTAGCAACTCATGAAGATCAAAAATTGTGTGTATGAGTTACAATATACATTATTGTAGTAAATAACCACAATAATGGAACAATAAGTTCTTTGAGTATTGAAGCAAAAATGTCTCATTTGATTGCCTCTAGATGATTACAAGGTTTTTAAAAGATAAGATTATTCACCTTCATCAAAGCAACTATCTCACTATATGCACTTGTGGATATTTGCAAACTATGATAATTTATTGCCTATGGTCTGAAAGTCATTCTCTTCCAATTCAATTAATCTATTAAATTAGACCAGTAATTCACCTGAACTATCCTTTAAAATTCCATTTTAATCTCTACTTATTCTCTTTACTTACTTTCATGGAAACCATATTCTTCAAATGAAACCTCATTTCTTGGAAGAAAAAATATTGCAGAATCAAATACAAATTCTCCTTTTTTCAATTTTGGACCTACTTTAATGATATATTTCTTTTATTTCTGAAATTAACATATCATTTTATTTTCTAAATTTAGTTTCTCCTTAATTCACCCTTAAAATAAACCTTTTTTTCCACTTGTTATTTTGTTATCTATTAGTATTTTTTATATTTCTAATATCTAAAAACCTATCAACTAGATCCTTGTTGTATTCTGAACCTGAATCTTTTCCCATAAATCCACAATATTAAATACTCTTTGCCTCCTAATTTCTTCTTATAGTTATTTCTTTTTTATTATCTCTTAAGGAAAGATTTCTAATAGTATTCCATAATCTAATTAACCAAGCTAAAAAGAATGTACCTCAAATATTATCATATATTTAGTAAGGAATGAAAAAGAACTTAAAATCAATTCCTGTTGACCTAACACATATAATTCCCAATTTTAAAAAATATTAAAATTTTAAATTTTTAAAAATTTTTTAATTTTTTAACTGCTAAAAATACTGTCTTTTGATAAACATTTATTGCAAAAAATTATTTGCCTATGAAAATTTTAGTTAAATATATGCAAAGTAAAGATCATTTGAATGAATATTAATATGATTTATTTTATGTATAAATTTAATAATTTATTTAAGTATGATTGGGTATTTGCTTGTATGAATTTGCTAACAACAAAACCCAATAATATAAAAGGCATGCAACAAAAAATTACATTCATGTTTATGAAATTAATAATCCTCCTTGTCTTATTCTTAATTATTATATTGAAATAATTTTATAACAAAAATATAATATTACCAAGTCTAATTCCTCCATTATAATTTGTATCAAATCAGGCTTTTACAACATGTTGCTATATTACAAGGATATAATTTGATTAAGGGCTATAAATAAATATGTGCAACATTTTGTTGTTTCATTTCAGTCATTTCCAACTCTTTGTGACATCTTTGGAGTTTTCTTGGAAAAGATACTGGAGTGGTGTGCTATTTCCTGCTCCAGCTGATTTTTATTGATGAGGAATCTGGGGTAAGTTATTTGTTCACAGTCATAGAGCTAGTAAGTATCTCAGGTTATATTTGAACTCAGGAAGATGAGTTTTTCTAATTTCAGAACTGGCAATCATACTATAATGGGATTCCATTGTATTTGGTATTAATAGCTTCTATTATGGCTCTCACTTCACTTTTAAGTAGGAAGAAAAACATCCGTATTCTTTAAAAATGAAACTCTAGCCAAGCAATGATATTACCCAAATTTAGTGCATCACTTACTTCTTAAATAATATACACACAGGAATGAACAAGAAAAATAAGTGAATGCCACTTACTAAGAAATAACTCTATCAAATTAAAAATATTACTTAGCTATAGTAAATTAAATGTAAATTAATGTAATGGGTTATCCATAAAGAAATGTTATAATATAAAATAAATTTGACTTTTAAAATTAGGTGAACATTACTGTACATTTAGGATTGTCCTTGAGGAATGTCTATAAAAGAGATGAAGAATGGTTGGTTTATTGCAATAGTTCTCAATGGTCTCAGGATCTCTTATACGCTTAAAAATAAACAAGTAGCTTTTGTATATAGGTTATATTGATCAATATTTATTGCACTGAAAATTAAACACTTTTGTATAATTATGAAAATACTTTGATCTCACAAATCCCTATGAAGGGACTACTTATTGGTCCCTGGACCATACTTTGAGAACCATTGGTTTCTAGATTGTCTGAAGAGTGATGAAGCATGAAGGATGTTAGAAAAAAACATAATATGCTAGATTGTTGTTTTCTCAAAGTGACCCGGATAAAAGTTAGTGAAAAGGAAGATGGTAGAATAGACAATTTCCTCCTACTGAGTAGTCTTTAAAGAATAACATTCCAGTTTCCCAACTTTAAAGGTCCATGTTCATTATATTTGGATCCTTACTGTGGCTATAATCAGATATAACATAGATTAAAATAATTTGACAAATATCCTAAAAATAACTTATTCACTTTAAGTCAAAGAAGACATAAAGTATTTTCCATGAATATTTATAGAATCCATAGTATCTAAAGCTTCTCAATTAAATTAACTTCCTCAAAATTCCCAGGTTTTTTTTGAGAGTACAAAATGTCTTTGTCATTTCAGATTATAATCTCAAGAGTCATATTTGACTCTTCTCTTTCTTTCATCACCTATATCTAAATCAGATGTTATATTCTATCAATTCTATATGCTCAAACTTTCTGGCATCTGTCTTCTTCTCTTTATTCAAATAACTAATGTTATAGTTCTAATAGTAATCACTTGAATGAATTATTTTGACAGATTTTAACCAGTCTCTTTATTTTCAGTTCTTCCACTCTTAAATATGAGTTTCACTATGTCCTATTCTAGGCTCAAAAATCTTCAGTGTTCATATTTAAAGCCCTTGACAATCTGGTTCCAATCAAATGTTTCTACTTTACTCCCCATTATTCATCTTTATTTACTCTATGTCTAGCCAATTGAGATTATCATGCTATTTACCAAAATTCTATTATATATTGTACCTCCATTTTTTACTAGAAAGACCAAGGAAAAGTGAAGTACTTCACAGTTTTACCTAGTACCCTCCCTTTTTCCTTTCATTATGTCTTTCCTTCTTTTGTTTCTAATTTGTCCTTGTAAAAATATGTTTTTTTAATATTCCTCCTTATTTTCTTACCCCATTTATGTGTTCTTTCCTCCACTTGTTCTCCTTGTAGTTTCCTTAGTTTTTGTCATTGTCATATAATTCTTTTTTAAAAAAATTCCAGTTTTAGACTTCCTAATGGATTCCTCTGCCAACTCCTTTTTCTATTTTTTATAGATCATTTTTATTATGTCACATCTTTCTAACCACATTTTCAAAATGATCAAATTCAAAATCATTTTCAAATTCAGAGTCAATCATAATCTGGATTCACTCTATCTTCTATATTTACAATAGAAACACTTTGTCAGAGATCTCCATGTCTTCATTGTCCCTAAATTCCCCTGTTAAATTCTTCTTTTTCATATTTTTTTTTCATCTGGAATATCTTCTTCCCTTATACAAAGCATACTAGCCCTGAAATCCTAGTTCAGGTGATAATATTTTCTATCACTCCTTACCTGACTATATTCTAACTGACATGGTATACGTTCCTTTCAAAATTTCATATAGTACTCATTGTTTGTACTCAATTTGGTATTTAATCATTTAATATGCAATTTTTTTTTCTTTCACATATGCCTATTTTATCTCCTCAGTGAGTTTTAGCTCTCTGTGAATAAGAAACTATGTTTTATTCTTTTTTTTTCCCTTGTCACAGTAAAGGATATTTCTATATACAATGGGTATTCAATAAATACTACAGGAATTGAAACAAAGATTTTACATAGTAAAATGTTGTAAGTTGAATGAGAAGGAAAAGGCTATTAATGATTACTTGTTAATTATTCTTTCCTATCCAAATCATTCAGTTTGCATCTATTTTGCATAGGCCTATATGTTCACATGTAATATCTTCTCACTAAATCATAATTTCTTTAAGGACAGAAGCTATTTTACTCTTTTATCTTTTTTTATTCATTGCCTTCAATCATTTTAAAAATTGTTAACTGGTGTAACTGAATTTATTATTTTAAATAACGTAAATATGATTGATTTGAGGTTATGCAAATTTTTATGAATATTTAAAATTAAAATCTGAATAACTGCATTTGATTATACTGTAAACAAACAGAAAACTGTGAAATGAATTATGATAAAATCTTAAGGAAAAGAAAAGTGAACAAGTAAGAATAAAGCAGTAGAAGAGACAGACCTGAGTTTCTTCTCCTTGCTGAGTCCACTTCTTCTGTGATCACATCGTGTAATGGACAGACATAGACAAAGGAGATGGGCGTGAGTGGAGGTACTCAGAAGGTAAAAATTGACACTGAGGGAAAGGGCCAAAAATCGTTTTGCCAGAAAAGCCTGTGCACAGTTGTGAGGAAAAGATAATCAAGTAGACACAAAGAGGAATAGGAAAGAACTGATATAGATTTGGTTAAACTATTGAATGTTAGAAGACTTAGAAGATAAGAGTTAGTGTAGGAAATGGAGTATCCAAATTTTAAAATTGGCTGAGGAGAGATACCATTAGCACAAAAGACTGTTACAAGCAATTACTAGTCTGTTCAAGATGTTGCTATTTCAAATAGAATGTACTCTTGTTACGAATCATTTATTTATTGACTGATGACTGCTGAAAGTAAAGAAGTCATATTACAACTGCCAACATCACTCACACTCTAATCAAGGCATTATCATTTTTCTTCATCCTTTTTAGTTTCATTGAATTTGTATACAAATTAAAATTCAGAACAATAGATCAATCAATTCAATACAGCCAATTCTTGTCATCACAGTAATACAGAGCAATAAATATATCCCAACTCAAATATATTGAATTTAAATCACATTTAAATTTTAGCTAATCTTCAAATAAAAGAACAGATCTTTAATTATTTTTAATTTTTTCATAAAAAAATTTATCACAAAATGTACAATAAAACAAGCATGTAGATAAGGTATACTTTCAGAAGAATATCTCTCTTTTTTGATAGCTAAGAATGTATCGAGATTTAACTAAAACAGTCTGAAAGCCTTAAAAATCCTATCAAACTGAGCATCTACAGCAACGTCTCACCAGAACTAAAAAATTTACACTAGAATATTTGACACAAAAGAAAAGAAATCAGAACTAAAATCCTCACACAATAATTCTTATGTCAGTGGGACGGGTAGATACTTCATCATTTCATCAAACAATACACAATCAAGTCCTGTACTAAATAATTTTCATAAGTATTATGGAAAATGCATCTTTAGAATTCAATATACTCAAATCACAGCAACTAAGAGCAATGAATAATTCCCATTACAAAGCTATGCCTATTCCTTCAATAGTGAGAAATGTAAAAAAAAAAAAATTAAAAGATGACAATGTATTAAAATATAAAAACTATTTATAAAAATAAAAACTATTGTTAATTATAGAATATCAAATATATACTGATAATTAAAAGGCTCATTATACAATTTTGCAAACTTTATTTAAATCCAATAACAAAAGTTGTCCTCTACCCTTTTACTCTTCACCTATAGCCATAGAGCCTAACAGAGTGGAAACCCAGGAAGAATGCATATCCTCCTAGAATCGTGTACAGAAGTTGTTCATTAAAAGTCAGAGTACATTACCTTTTCTTACCCATCCCCCAAAAGGATAAAAAAATCACAATGTTAATATATCTGTAATAAATTTGAATTCATAAAGTATTTTACTTTCAATGCACAATATGAAAAACATTTCTACATTGTGCTGACAAAATGGAGAAAGTTTTTCACAAGTGATAAAATGAATTGTTTCTTTTTAACAATATACATGTTTAAATAAGTTGTAACTCAAAGAAATCACTATATTTGAGAAAGCTATAAAATGTTGAGATAAAATAATATAGTTGCTCTATTAAAGTTTCAGTTTTATTTGTTATTTATATTACAACTGACACAAAATGACTTTCATCTATAGATAAAAAACAAACTAAAGCATTCATATATCTTCACACCTCATTGCTTAGGTGATTATAGTTAAATAGTCAAGGTACATGGAAATTAAATAACTTAAATAACTTACCCAACGTCATAATTAGTCAGTGGCAGAGCCAGAAATAGAGTTCAAGTCTCCTGATTACCCAGTCATTGCTCTCTCCACTAAATTCTACTTGACCCAGTAAAAATATTTGAAACACAAAAGTCAAAACAAAGAGAAAAAAATTGCTGCTAATACATTATTATAGTTTTATGGTTTCACTGATTTAACTTAAAAGGTTCAAAGGAAATATATTCAAATAACAAACATTTAGGTTACTAATATCATATGTTCATTCTTATAAGAAAATGTGGACATATTATTTTAGTATGTGAACATATTCCACAGGTATACTGTTCTTTGATGCTTCTTTAAGTTTGACAAGGCAAAATCTATATAATCCATAGAAAACAATGAAAAACTTTGACAAAGACAATAGTGCCAAACTACAAGTAACACTAACTAAGCAGTAGGTTTCCAATTCAATATATTTTTCATGTTCTATTTTATTAGTACACACTATAAATATATTTAGCAAAACCCCAGAAGTTTTTAAATAATTAGAGTGATGAAAATCAAAATGTTCAGCAAGAACTTACTTCTTATCAAATAATGTCAATAAAATTTTTCTATAGTTTTCTTGTATTTTTTTTAAAAATTAAAGAGCATACAGTTTTATTTTCATCTGAAATGAGTAAAAACAACAAAACAAAATACTTCTTGAATTATCATGAGGTTTTCAAGTCCATAAGTATTTTCTTATCGGGATTCATATATTTAGAAAACGAGTAAGAAGGTGTAAATATATGCAAAAAATATTGTAATTGTTTTACAGGGCCCAGTAAGCCTAAAACAACCTTTACCTACACTTTTGACCTCATATTCAAAATTCCATCCCTTTGACAGTTGGTTGTTCATAGTCAAATAATTTACATTTCAGTGCTGTGAGAAGGAAGATGAAAACAGAAACTGAAGGAAGTTGCTAAGATTTCCTTCAAATATTCCTTGTCCATTAGCATGCTAATGAAAGAACAGAGAAGTTACACTATCAAGAGAAATGGTCCCCAAACTGTTGCCATTGTGATTATCCCATTCTTTTTCACCTAAGTCCTAATAAAGAACATATAAATAAAATTTACATTGTTAATTTATTAAGTTGAAGGAAGTTAATAAAATTGATTATTTCTTAAATCACAAATGAATAGAAACATTTTTCAAATTAAAATAAATAATGAACAAATATTGAGCAAATATTAAAAAACTTATTATTAAAAACTACATCAAATAAAGTTATTTTTAAATAAAATATGTCAACATGAAATATTGTTCAAATACATTGGTATTTTAAACCCAATAAACACATGATTTTTCTCGACCACCCATTTAATAATTTAGATACACTATTCCTTCCTTAAATACACCAAGTTCATCATGGAAGGAAAATTTTTTTAAAGAATTTAAACCACTAACAGAGACTGAGCCCTCATTTTAAACAAATGAGGAAAAATAAGGGGAAAAATTAACCTGAACATTTGTACTTATAAGAACAAAAATTCAACCTTATACAGATAACTGAAAATGGAAGTGTTGACTAAGTAAATGAAATGTATTGATATAATATGGATGTAAGCCAAAATTGAATATTCTTGCATATGCTCAGATATTGTGTATTTCCTTAAAACATTTTACATATTTTTAACTATTTTAGAAAATACTGAAGAAATTATTTAATCTTGCTTAATATGTACAATGGGAAAGGAAGATAATATTCAGGACAAGAACATTATTAATTCATATATAATATTGTGTCCAAACTAAAAAAAAAAATTCCCTCCCCTCAAGATGACAAGTTATATTATTAGTCATATTTCAATTAACATGTATATAAACATGCATGCATATGTATGACATAAAGAGACAGTACCTAGAATTATTTTTTAAAAATCAGTTGCCTCTGATTCACATATTCATACATTTATAATTTTTTTTGAAACAATGAGATGTCTTTTTGAAGCAATGTATCACATGTCCTCAGATGTCATAATTTTTAACAAGTACCCATTCACATTCCATTGTCTGACTAAATGTGAATGATTTAATATATATCTCAACATCTTAATTATTCTCTTATATAATGAAATATGGATAATGTATTTAATGTTAGTTTTTAAGAATAACAAAAATGGCCTATTCTAGAACACTAAGACTTTGTTTGTTTGTTTGTAAGAAACATTTTGTTTATGAAAGTACATTCCAAAAGAATAGTAAAATATGGGGCAGCTAGGTGGCACAGTGGATAGAGCACCAACCCTGAAGTCAGGAAGACCTGAGTTCAAATTTGGCTCAAGACACTTAACACATCCTAGCTGTGTGACCCTAGGCAAGTCACTTAACCCCAATTGCCTCAGCACCAAAAAAAAAAAAAAAAAAAAAAAAAAAAAAAAAAGTAATATATGCATTCATAGTAGCATAGAGGATAGCATTAAACCAGTAATCCTTAGAAAGTATAAATGAAATATTTACCTATTTGAATCATGAAGCACATTCTATTTTTCACTCCCATAAATTTCTTCAAAAATCCCTGATAACTCTTTCAAAATTAATATGTACAATCATTTACAACAATTATATTGACAATGGATAAAATTGAGATTTATTCATAATAAAATTATTTTTATTTTATTTTTTCTGTTGAGATCTTTAAGGAAGAAATTCTTTTATTTAAAATTGTGTATTTTATCAGGTATTGCTTTTCACGTACATATTTTCCAAACTATTTCCTCTCCGGTTTTTTTATTATTCTATCTTTAAAGTGTTATAAACCAAGTAATTTTAATGTAGATAAAACATCTTGAAAATAGGCATTGGCTGAAGTTTAGAATTTATTCATTAATGCTAATTTTTTAAGCATTGCTAAGTTAAAAATCAATTTTCTGTGAAAAATAACTTGAATATCAATAAGTATACATCTTGGATCATATTTTGGAAGCTATTTTAAAAATGTCAAACCTATTATTTTGTGATAAAAACATCTTATAAATAAATAAGACATTAGAAACTGAAAGTTCTAATAACTTCCTTTGTTGTTGTTGTTGCATTGTCCTTTATTCCTGAAAATGACTATGACATCAGGGAAGTGATGCTATGGCATTCAAGTGAGGGAAGGATGCACAAGGTAACCTGCCTCACTTTCTCCTCCAGAGCCATCTAGGTCCAGTGGCCAGATACAGATCAGAATGATTATAGAAATAAACAAACAAAAAATACAGTATATCATCCTAGGGAAAGAGAAATTTTGGCTTGACATAGAATGACAATTTTTACATGAATTAAAAATTCAGTAGGGTGATTTTCCCTGTGTAAAACATGTACTTATTTGTTTCTAATATTTTCTATTTCTATTATGAATAACTTTACTTTGTTCTACAATAATAAGAATATGGTAGAATGGAACTTTTAAAAATATAGCAATAAAATTTTAACACTTTAAAAATACCTTCTTTTTCAAATTTGGATAAACTGGAATAAAAATCTATACCAAAAGTTTATATTAAATTTTAAAATAGTGTAATAAATTTATTATTAACACCTTCCTTAAAAAGTATCTAATTTTAAAATGTCTAATAATTTATATTACTAAAGTGATAAGACATTTATAAAGCCAATCCAATGGAATAATTCATAATTATTTTCTCAGTTTTTCTATTAGATTAAGAATTAGTCCCAGGGATAAAAACCATTAGTTTAAAAATAAAGAGCCTCATTCTTTTTTTATTTATCTTTAGAAGTAGTACGAGCTCAACCTTTAATTTGCAATTACTATATAAGTACTAGAAAAGTGAGGTCATTGAAACTAGAAAAATGCTAAAAATTATACAGTATATTGGTGATGATGTTAAGCTATACATATCATTTCTTTTCGGATTACAAAGTATTTTCCTCACAACAACCCTGTGAAGGAAGGAGTCCATTATAACACCCAGATATACAAATAATAATAATAAAAAAAAACAGGTTCTAATATGTTGACCTTTTCATGAATACATAGCTAGTGTCTGAGGCACAATTTGAATCTAAAGCTTGAGACGTCAAGTTCAATGTTCTTTTACCTTCCACATGCTATTTCAATGCAAACTTATTAAAATTTACATTTTTAAATATTAAGATTACTATAAATCACAAAATTGCCTTATGAAGTAAGTCATTATTTATATTTCAAGAGAAGAACCAACAAAGATCAAAAGATTATGACAGTTTTTCAGTCATAGAGTATTCCGACAATAAAATCAGTGTGTACTGACTTGAGAGTTACCAGTTTTTAACAATCATCTAGAATATAAAAATAATTTCATGGATATATTTTTGAACTGATTTTACTGGTATTAAGAACTTCTGTGAGGAAATCTCCTACACCAGCTTAGGTTGCCACCTATTCTACAATGACATCCAAACACTTAGAGTTTAAGTAACTTTCCCAGGCTCACACACAGAGTATATAAGAAGTAAAACTTGAAGTCTATATTTTCCTGGCTTCAAGATCAGCTCTCTATTCATTATATTATACCATATCTTTTTGATGACTCTACTGATAAAGAAAAATAATAAGTACAATGGAAAAGTAAGACATATTTATAATAATGAGCAGTAAATCCATGTATTAAATATGCACACATATAGAATCCTTATTTGTTCTATATGTCTCTTCATGTTTTATGTATTGGTTTTTAATTCCAAAGTGCAATATTTTAATCAGTTCTCAATAAAAATCATTTTTGTTTAATATTTCAAATTTTATATATCAAAATGGGATAAATATACTTCTCATTCCCCATATTTTTATAAATGTCAGATGTTTATTATCACAGAAGAAATCATATAAAATCATGAAACATAAAAAAGCAAAAGGTAATAGGCAACTAGGAATCTTTCATAATGTTACCTCAGATATAATTTTTCTTACTTGGGTTTAGTTTCTGAAATAAACATTATTCAACAAACCCTCAATTCCTAATTCTCCTGGAGTTACCAAAGAAAATTTCATCTTATCAAGTCTTTTGATCCTATATATGAATGCAGCTCCTTGATTAGAGGGACCTATAGAGAATGAATACTTATACAATGCTTCCATATTTTGACTCTCAATTTTTTTCATGTTCAACTAATAAAACAAAACATTACTATGTAATACTGTTTTTAATTTATTTCAATTTTCTTTCTATGCATTTTCACAAGAATATGTACATATATATATATATATATATATATATATATATATATATATGCCAAAATATTAAGAAATTACAAGGTCTTTTTGTTTGTACTTAGAGATTGTAAGCATATTGTAAATAGTCTTTAAAAATTTCAGATGCTATAATATTGTTACTGCAGACTTGATGCAAAGAATCTTTGAACTATGGTTCATTATATTATGTTGAAGATTTTCAATAGAGACAAAAAATCAGGATAAATTTTTTTTGTTTTATTTTGGTCCATGCCTATAATTTCATTGGTGTAGGAATTTCAGGTAAGGTTAGCAATTGTTCTCAACTTATTGTACTGGAGAATTTACTTTATGCACTTTATTATGTAAAGCATTCCATCCAAGATTTGGTTTATTTTTCAATCTATAGAATTTAGAATTTGGCAAATTCTACTTCTTGAAAAAATAAGTGGCTTATTAGTTAATAAGCAACTCAGAAAAGCTGTGCTCAAGAGCATATTGATGAAATCTAACATTCTTTTTTTATCTACTACATATATAATTCTCATATTAATCTTGCTTTGTTTTTCTCAGAGTTTACTTTTTATATAAAAGTTTAAATATTCTAATAAACATAATTTTGCTTTTAGCTTCTTTCAAAAAATAAAAATGATTATGTAATAGAATTGTTCCTCATTTGTGCCATTTTACACTTTCTCATGACTTTTAAGCCTAAATTTTAGGATTTAGGAAAGTGTGCATCATCCAGAACAGTTTTCCTACCATACATAATCATTCATGGACATACCCTAGCTACAAAAACAATTTTATAAATAGAAAAATTAATGTAATCTCCATTGCAGACATTACATTAAACAAAATTTAATTAGCAAAATATAACATACAACCTATAAAATAAAGTATCATGCTCAAGAGAAGTTTATGACTTTGTATTTTGAATTATTTAAAAAATCAAATAAATGTATTTGCTGCATGGTTTTGATAGATAGATATTCATATACGCACAATATATGAGCACACAATTTATGTGCATATATAATGACAAACATATGCATTTATGAAGAACTACAGTGACAACTCAAGAAATTCACGATTAATTAACTTTAAAATGAAAAGTTACATCACACTGTAAACTCAGAGGAGAAGGTTTTAAGTGCATTGAAGTTTGATATCACATATTATACAATGACTCTATATGCGTGTGTATATGTTCTTATAAACAAACATATATATATACATATATATATATAATCTCAAAATGTATATTAAAACATTGTAGCTTACAAAGCTCACACAAATATGTATGATAAATTAAATTGGTTCATTAAAAATTATGAAACTCATTTAAGCAAATTCCAAAGGCAAATGTAAGATTTTAGAATGTAGCATTCACACAAAGATATATACACATATGTACACATATCTGTATGTATAAAAATTTTGCTATATGTGAATTCTGGAATTGGATTAAAATAAATTTCATAAACTTTCCTGAGCCAATTTCTTTTATTTATAACAGATATATTTATATCTATATCTACATATCTATATTATTTTTCCAGTGCGGTTCATGCATAGCCCCATGAGTTAGATTGATACAGTATATATTTTGAAACATTTTTCCTTAAAAAAAGATTTAGTAAATTTGGAATAATGCATATTAAGTATATCATTGAAGGGAAGTTTTTAGATCAACTAGCTTCTACAAATAAATAGTGTTCCACAAAAATAATAAGAACAATGCTTTTAGAATCATTTTAGGGATTTTTATATCAAATGCTTATCTACCTAATCCATATTCTGAAAAACTCAATTAATTTTTAAAAAATGAACAACACATAGTAATATTTTCTGTATAGTATACTTTTCTTTCTTCTCCATTCTGAGGCTTACATTTTGCCCATTCTAATACTTGCTAATTCATTTGCCATTGAAAGCTAAAAGGAAGAGCAAATTTTAAGTAGGATGTTTATTAATGATACTAACTTTCTTCTGCATTATGGATAAACAAAATAGGCAATATTTGACCACAATATAAAACCCAATATACATGTGAGTAGTAATTCTGATTTCAAAATAGATAATTCATAACTGAAACATACCATATTTTGTCTAGCTGCAAATGAATTTTTAACATTTTTAAATTATGATTTCATGACAGTAATTACCTTACTATGCAAGTTATATCTTAGTGCGTTTGAAAGTCGCATACACAAACCAGAAAAGCAGAGTAAGAAAGTAGTACCCAATACATAGTTAAATATGCTAACATTAACATTAAACCAACAGTATTTTCCCCATAACATGTATAACTAATTTTTCTAATCAAGAATAGAAATAAAGTGTGCACATAACTAATCTAAATGGGCTCTACATACTAAAAATTATCACACCATGAGAAAAATAAGATAAAACAAGCACACACTCATTACAAAAGCATGAAATGCAATGTTTTTATA